>NC_041393.1:627547895-627556433 GCF_002162155.2 Triticum dicoccoides | reverse complement strand
AGATTAGATGTGTAGTAATTAATTTGTTTATATTATGTTAGATTTTTTTGTTAGATTAATTAGATTTTTTTTGTTAGATTAGATGTGTAGTAATTTTGATATGTAGTTCATAGATTTTTTTGTTAGATTAGATTTGTTTTTTGTTAGATTAGATGTGTAATAATTAATTTTGTTCATAGAATTTTAATGATTTTTTTGTTCATAGTATTTAGAAAAAGGAAAAAAATAAGAAGTAGTTTATATATAGTTGAACTAGCTAGTTGATTTAATAAACTACTTTATTTTACTATATATAGAAGTAGTTTGTTTTTAGTAAGTACTACTTATTTATTTATAGTAAGTGCTTAGTAGTTGAACTAGATAGTTGATTTAATTAATAAAAGTACTTTTATTTAACTATATATAGAAGTAGTTGCCGCATCGACGTCGTCGATGCCTATCCCGCATCCTCGTCGTCGTCGACTCGGCGGTGGAGGCCTGCTTGATCAGGGCCATGTTCGGGAGTGGGCTTCGCCGGGCTGGTATTGGGAGGTGCTACCTTCCGAGGGACGTAGGTTGGTGAGGAGGCAGCCCGTTGTTGACCCGATCCTTGTTTGGTGGCGGTCGCGTGGGCCAGTGATGGTGGTGAGGCATCCGGACACCGCGGAGGTGGTACGTCACCGTGTCAGCGAGGAGGACGAGCACGTCCGTCGCTACATGGTTGTATTGGAGGGCAGATTTGACAATATCTGGCATGTTCTTCAGGGATCTCACTGGAGCTATGATCCTATGATGGTTCCTTATCTTTGGGTGTCCACCGCCCGCGTCGATACCCGTCGGGCGCTACGGTTCTAGTTGTATTAGTGATAATATTCGATGATGTACGGACACCAAGAGATGATGTACTTTTGCTTATAATTATTGAATGCATGCTAATTTGAATACTATACTTTATTTTATGATTTGGTTTTGCTTATTGAATGCTCATATTGGATAAGTTCTCCTTCATTCCCGTGTGCTAAACAATTTGATATAATAATGCATTCGGGAATGAAAGGAGGAGCTACGTACATCGATCATCGATAGTCAACCCGTGATTAATAATAATGATCTAGTTTAATATTTGAATTATGAACGTAGGCCGGAAATGTCGTACTCATCGGACGATGAAAACCGCCCGGGGGAGTGCGACTGGTGCCACGATGACCGAGGTATCTGCGACAGGTTCATTGTGCTGGACGAAGATCGTCGCTTCAGCATTAAGCTCGAGGAGACCTTCGATGTTCATACGGTACGCAACCGACGATAATAGTTTTTTTCGTAATTACTCATGACTTCAACTATTTTAATCATGACAATATTTTTCATCTTTTCCAGTTCGACTAGCTTATCCCATGCTTTGCAAGACGCTATGTCTTGGAGAGGATGGGTTTTGAAGACCATGAAAGTTTCGAAACCAAAAAAATTATCCTAAGTACCCATCATGGTGTGGATTTTCAAGTAAAGTTGTACAATGCTCAGAGTGTAACCCATTTTAGTTGCAAAAATTGGGAAGCACTTTGCAAGATGTATGGTTTTGATGAGGGTATGCTTATTACCATGGATCTTGGTGATCCTACAATCGAGCAAGAGAGACCTATGATTTTCGTCCTTGTGGATACACCTCCAATTCTTCCCCCATGTGAGCTTAACATAGTTATTAAGTAATTTATATTGTTTATTTCAAAAGAGTTGACAATTTATTCTCCATTGACAGCTTATTTTCATTCTTCAAAGAATGTGCGGAAGATGGTAGACAGAACCTACTACACCGAAGGCTCAAAACTAACTTATCAGGAGAAAAATCATCTGGTCGCTTTTTGTAGTGATCTTGAGAATTACAATGCCTACAATCGAACTCCTCAACATTATGGTCAATACGTGCCACTAGTGCACGTGTTGAACTACGGTAAGTACCATGGAGATACCCTGGTAAGATATTTTACTATTACAACATCCGTGCATCCTTTTGCACACTTCTAAAACTAGTACATCATATCATTGCTAACTACGAAGTTATTACTATGTTTTTCAACAGATAATCCCGAATGATTGTGTGCCTCATCTGATGTATACACACGGTAGCCTTTATGTTTTGAACATACAACCAGGTCGTCCTACGAATCTCAACTGTCCATACCGGGTTTCTAAAAGAAGTGGAGACATGACAATCAAAGAATGGAAAAAATCTATGGACAGTCGTAAGGAGCTTCTTGGAAGCAACATTCAGCGAAGGGCAAAAATTGGAGACAGGATGATCGCCATTCTTCATAATGGAGAGTCAAGGTCTATATTATTTTATGCTATTTTACCTTAAGGGTGTTTAGGTCCTACCTGATACTGATGATCATGTGTTAAGAACAATTATGTAGGGTTGGGTTCAA
The DNA here is from genome assembly GCF_002162155.2 of Triticum dicoccoides. Classification (NCBI taxonomy): domain Eukaryota; kingdom Viridiplantae; phylum Streptophyta; class Magnoliopsida; order Poales; family Poaceae; genus Triticum; species Triticum dicoccoides. The sequence continues at coordinate 627,554,031 of NC_041393.1, read as the reverse complement.
TGACTATGAGGATGATGATCGTATGACTTATTATTAATAACGAGTAGAAGTTGTATGATGATGCATGATTAGTAGGACGAGTACTTGTTATTATATATGCTGATGTATGCGAGCATGCATGAGTTATTATATCAGCGGGTAAAATGAACATATATAGCAGCAGCGTTGGTAAACCAAGGACGAAGATATAAGAGAGGACACTTCTCTCTATTAGCTAGCTAATATAACAACCTAAAAATAACCCGCAAAACCCCTAAAGCAGCCACTTTCCAAAAAACATGGACTTTTGGTCCCGGTTGGGGCCACCAACCGGGACCAAAGGCCCCCTGACTGGGCTGGGCGCACAGAGCCACGTGGAGGCACATTAGTCCCGGTTCTTGTTTGAATCGGGACTAATGGGTGGAGGTATTAGTAACGACCCATTAGTCCCGGTTCATGAACCGGGACTAAAGGCCCTCACGAACCGGGACTATTAGGTATTTTTCTACTAGTGCCTGCCCACTGAACGAGGATGAACCAGACGCCACGATGGAGCTGCGCCTGCAATACCTTTGCCGGCTCTGGAAGAATGCGACCATTGGCGATGGGAGGAAGCGCCGGTGTAGCCGCCGGTGGCTCGCCACGGAAAGGCTTGAGCAGCCCCACATGGAAGACGTCGTGGATGCAAGCGCGGGCTGGAAGCTGAAGACGATAGGCCACCTTCCCAATGCGCTCCAAGATAAGGAAGGGCCCGGCGTAGCGAGGGCCGAGCTTGCGCTTCGCGCGCGGGTCGAGTGACTGCGTAGAGCGGTGGAGAAGACGCAGCCACACCCAATCACCCACTGCGAACTCCGCCTCGCGATGATGATCGTCGTAGTAGTGCTTGGCCAGCTACTGGGCCTGAAGGAGACGCTGACGAACCTCAGCAAGCATCTCGTCACGAGTGCGGATGAGGGCACCCGCAACCTCCGTCCGAGCTGTCTCCGGATCCACCGGAAGTATAGGCGGGGGTGGTCCACCATAGACCACCTCAAATGGCATAGCGCGCAGGGCGGAGTGATAAGAGGTGTTGTAGCAGTACTCCGCCCAAGAGAGCCAGTCCACCCAAGCGCGAGGCCGATCACCTGTCACACAACGCAAATACATGGCAATGACCTTGTTAACCACCTCGGACTGACCGTCTGTCTGAGGATGGAATGCCGTACTCAGGCGGAGCTGGACACCTGCCATCCTGAAGAGGTCGCGCCAGACATGGCCCGTGAACACAGGGTCTCGATCACTGACAATCGAAGCAGGGAACCCGTGTAGACGGACGATGCCGTCGAAGAAGGCCCGGGCCACGGACGCCGCCGTGTATGGATGGCCGAGTGCTATGAAGTGGGCATACTTGGAGAAGCGGTCGACCACCGTGAGGATGACCGACTTGCCGCCCACCTTGGGAAGGCCCTCAATGAAGTCCATAGATATATCCGCCCAGACCTGAGACGGCACCTCCAAGGGCTGGAGTAACCCGGCCGGCCTGAGAGTCTCTGTCTTGTTGCGCTGACATGTCTGACAAGACCGAACCCAGTCACGGACCAGGGCGCGATCACCAGGGATGTAGAAGTCGGCGCGAAGATGATGGAGGGTTTTCTGCATACCCTCATGACCCGCCGAGTGGGCGAGCTGTAACACCTGGTGACGGAGATCATCCTGCACCAGAACAAAGACCCGGCGCCCATGTAGGAGCAGTCCGTCAGAGAAGCGCCAAGGCTTCTCCAGGTCGCCGGCCGTGAGCTGCTGCTGAAGACGGACGGCGTCGTCAGCCGTCGCAGTGGCGCGGTGAATGTCGGCGAAGAGGCCGAACGTCGGCCCGGAGCGGATGCACAGGGCCGCCCCGGCGGACTCGTCGGCGGAGGAAGCGAGGTCGGAGTCGCGACGGGACAGCGCGTCGGCCACAGTGTTAAGGTGGCCTGGCCGATACTCGACGAAGAAGTCGAAGCCAAAGAGCTTGCTGATCCACTGGTGTTGCGGCACAGTCGACAGCCGTTGGTTCAGCAAAAACTTCAGGCTGTAGTGGTCGATGCGAATCTGGAAGGACCGTCCCCACAAGTACGGCCGCCAATGACGAACGGCCTGGACAAGGCCAATGAGCTCCCGCTCATATGCTGCCAGCTTAAGATGACGCGGAGCGAAAGGCCGGCTGAAGAAGGCGAGGGGCCCATCGCCCTGATGAAGCACGGCGCCGAACCCTGCGCTCGAGGCATCACAGTCCACCACGAACGGACGGTCGAAGTCGGGCATCTGGAGGACGGGGCCCGTCGTGAGGGCCCCCTTGAGGGCCTCGAACGCCGTCGTCGCCTCGTCGTCCCAGGAGAAAGCGTCGCGGCGAAGCAACCGCGTGAGGGGCGCCGCGATAAGCCCGAACTCCCGAATAAATTTCCGGTAGTAGCCGGCGAGGCCGAGGAACCCGGGGAGAGCCCGCGGCGAGTGAGGCATTGGCCATGCGGAGACGGCTGCCACCTTGTCGGCGTCCATAGCCACCCCGTCGGCCGAGATGATGTGGCCCAAGTAGGCCACCGAAGGCGTCCCAAACGAGCACTTTGAGCACTTAAGGTGGAGGTGGTGCGCTCGAAGCTCGTTGAAGACGATGGCGATGTGCTGGAGGTGCTCGGCCCAAGACGCACTTTAGATTAGAATATCGTCAAAGAAAACGAGCACAAACCGGCGTAAGTAGGGCCTGAGGACGTCGTTCATCAAAGCCTGGAAGGTCATCGGGGCGTTGGTGAGGCCAAAGGGCATCACCAAGAACTCGAAGTGGCCGTGATGAGTCCGAAACACCGTCTTGGCGATGTCATCCAGGTGCATGCGCACCTGGTGGTACCCCGACCGAAGGTCAAGTTTGGTGAAGAAGCGCGCCCCGTGGAGCTCATCGAGGAGCTCGTCGACCATTGGAATAGGGAACTTGTCCTTAAGTGTGATAGCATTAAGGGCACGGTAGTCGATGCAGAAACGCCATGTACCCTATGACTTGCGGACGAGAAGCACCGGCGCAGTAAATGGCGAAGTGGAGAGCCGGATGATGCCTGCCGCGAGCATGAGCGCACACTACCGCTCCAACTCATCCTTCTGCAACTGTGGGTGGCGGTAAGGCCGTACCGCCACCAGCGCGGAGCCTGGCAGAAGATGTATACGGTGATCGTACGTGCGGGCGGGCGGCAGCCCCTGTGGCTCGGTGAAGATGTCCGCATGCTGCTGGAGGAGGCTCTCCAATAGTGGGTGCTCGGCCGTGGCGGTGGTCGCGGCCAGCTGGAGTGGAGTGGTTGGGGCGGCACCCCCAATGCCGTCCCACCGAATGCGGCGGCCCAACCGCCAGAAGGTCATCGTCAGCGCGTCGAAATCCCATAGAATAGGACCAAGAGTGCGCAGGAAGTCGACACAGAGGATGAAGTCGAAGCCGCCGAAGTCGATGCCGGCGCAGGTGATGGTGAAGTGCTCGTCGCCGATAGTGATTGGCACGTCGCGGGCGAGCCCGTGGCAGCGGAGACGGTCGCCATTAGCGACTATGACTCGCAACTGCTCACCGCCGGTTGGCTGTAATGCAAGGCGCCGCATGGTGGTCTCCGGCAGAAAGTTATGCGTGGACCCTGTATCCACTAGGGCCACCAGGCGCTCGCCCTGGATCATGACCGGTAAGAGCATCGTCCGTTCATCACGGATGCCGGCCAGCGCGTGTAGGGACACCACAAGGGCGGTGGCCGGGGCGGGCGCGGGTGCTGCTGCAGGCTCCGCAAGGGCTGGAGCGCCGAGACCATCCTCCAGTGTCTCCTCCTCAGTCTCGTCTGTCGTCTCCAGGTAGAAGAGGCGGGGACAGACATGTCTCGGTGCATATGGCGCATCACAGTTGAAACACAAGCCCAAGCGCTGGCATTCCAGCTGTTCCGCCTGAGTGAGGCGCCTGAATGACCGCATCGGTGCCGGGGTGGGTGCCGGGGCGGCTGTGGACGACGCTGGTGCTGCCGGAGACGGCCGGGGAAGCTGTCAGCCCCCACGTGGCGCGGATGGACGTGTTAAGGCCTGGGCGCGCTGCTCGAATGCCCGGGCATAGTACATGGCCGTCTGAAGGTCTTGGGGCCCCTTCATCTCGACATCCACGCGGATGTGGTCGGGAAGGCCGCCGATGAAAAGCTCCGCCCGCTGTAAGGCCGTCACACCGGGCGCGTGGCACGCCAGGGCCTGGAAGCGATCGGCGAAGTCCTGCATCGTGGAGGTGAACGGCAAGCGGCCCAACTCGGCCAAGCGGCTCCCGCGGACCGGCGGCCCGAAACGAAGAAGGCACAGCTCTCGAAAACGATCCCACGGGGGCATGCCGCCCTCGTCCTGCTCGAGGGCGTAGTACCATGTCTAGGCGGCCCCGCGGAGATGGTATGAAGCTAGCCAAGTACGCTCCGACGCGGGTGTGCGCTGTCCGCGGAAGAACTGGTCACACTGGTTGAGCCAGTTAAGCGGGTCATCGGAGCCGTCGTATGTGGCGAAGTCGATCTTGGCGAACCGGGGCGGCTGCTGGTGTGGTGCGCCCTGGCCCACTGCCTCGGCGGTGCGTAGGGCGGACGATGGTGTCCGGTCCATGATCGAAGGCCCGGCGTAGTTCCCGGTGGCGCCCGACGCCTCGGGCTGCAACGGGAAACCGGACGGCGGACGGGCTCCCGGGTAGGCCGAGGGCGGCCCGTGAAGCCAGTCGGGGAGTGGTGATGGCGATGATGGAAAGCGGACCTCCTGGATCGGAAGCCCGCTCGGCGACAACCAGCCCAAGTTAGGGCTGGGATGGGACGGTGGAGCACCCTGCTCCGTGGCCGCTGGAAGTGATGGCGCAGCGGGAGACGGCGCGCCCGGCACGGTCCAGGCGGGCCACTGCGGCCTCGTGGTAGCGGCGAGTGGCGCGGTTGCCGTCGCGAGCGACGGCGGCCACTGTGGCCAAGGCGGCGGCGCGGCCGTCGGGGCGGGGAGCGCCGGGTAGCCTCCGGTGATGGCCCCCGGTACCGACTACCACGGCAGCGCTTGCGGACACGCCCTCCATGGCGGGATTTAGTGGTGGGGGCGGCCCGTACGGACTTGCCAGGTAGAGGCGGATGCCCTGGACCGCGGCGACTAGGTCGTTGAGGACGCCGGCCATTGCCTCCTGTGTGAACTGCTGCGGCTGCGGGGGAGGTGACGGCGGCGGCGTATGTTGGACGGGGGTCGGTGGCCGCCCGTGGCCTGGCGTGGTGCCGGGCGTCGGGAGGGTCGGCGCCGAGAGCGACGTCGTGGCGCCCGCCGAGAGCGACGCCGTGACGCCCACCGCGGAAGCGGCGGTGGTGGAGGAGTTGGCTAGGGCTGGAAAAAAAGCTCGAAACTCGTGAGCTAAACAAGTAGCTCGTGACTCGGCTCGAATCGACTCGAACTCGAAGAATAACGAGTCGAGCTGTGACGCCCGGGTAATTAAGCTACAGTAATCCCCGCTAATGATGCCACGTCACCTCGGTTAATGTGGATAAACTCGCGTTAGTTCGGAACCTAGTTCGAATTTCAAATTCAAAAATCGAGTAAAGAATAAAAGTTTTCAAATATTAAAATTTAAATGTTCGGAGTGAACCAAATAATACATAGGTAATTATGGTGGAGGAACCACTCTCTTATAAAATGTGTAATTAATCTAAATGAATAAAACAGTAGCAAAACCGATATTTAAATGCTTTTATAAATAAATAAAATACTAAACTAAATTGTTTTGGGATAAAACCTTTTGTGGCAGTGGTTTCATGGTATTACTAATTTAGGGATCATTTTAATATTAAGTAAAAAGTAAACTTAAAAAAAAGTAAAATAAAAACAAAAAGAAAATAAATAGAAAGAAAAGAAAACACAAAACCAGAAAAGAAAACTAAGAAAAAAAAGGGAAAAGAAAACCCCCCAGGCCAACTGGGCCTCGGCCCAACTAGTGGCCTGCCAGGCCGGCCCACACCCACCCCTGGCCTACACATGCCCCCCCCACGACACCCGAAACCCTAACCATTCCCCACTCGCTCCCACTCCCCCTCTCCCGATCCGATCTGGATCGGGATCGATCCCCACTTCCCCGCCCCACGCCGCTCTCCCTTTCCCCGATCGGATCGGGGCAGCGCCCCGCCGCTTGCCCCGA
>NC_041393.1:627539546-627546969 GCF_002162155.2 Triticum dicoccoides | reverse complement strand
GCCCCGTTCGGGCGATCGCCCGCGCCTGCGCGCCCGTTTAGCCTCATGGGCCACTGACCACAGGGACCCCACGCCCCCAGAGAACGTGTCTGTAAAAAAAAAGAGTTAAAAAAATATATAAAAAAAATAAATCAATAATAAATAATAAAAATAATTAATTAATTAATTAATTAATTAATTAACTTAATTAATTCTGATTAACTTAGCTAATTAAGATTGATTAATCTAATGACTAATTAACCTAATTAACTACTGTTAATTAGCTAACAGAGAATGACAGTGGGGCCCACCCCCTATTAACACTAATTAGGTAAATTAAAATGTTTAATTAAAAATGTGTCACTGACCAGTGGGACCCACTGGTCAGGTTGACCAGTCAACCTTGTTGACTGCTGACATCAGCATGACCTCATGCTGATGTCATAAATCCATTTTCGAATTAAATAAAATAATTAATTAAAAATCAGAAAATGATTTAAATCTTTAGAAAATCATATCTTTTAATCCGTAACTCGGATGAAAATACTTTCTACATGAAAGTTGCTCAGAACGACGAGACGAATCCGGATACGCAGACCGTTCGTCCGCCACGCGTCCCTAGCATAGAGAACCTGCAACATTTCACCTCCGGTTCATCTGTCCGAAAACACGAAACGCTGGGGGTACTTTCCCGGATGTTTCCCCCCTTCGTCGGTATCACTTACTACCGCGTTAGGGCACACCGAACACCGCGTATTGCCTTGTTATATTTTGTGATGCTTTGTTTGCTCTGTATTCATTATGTCTTCCCCCTCTTCTCTCCGGTAGACTACGAGACCGACGCTGCTGCTGACCAGTTCGACTACGGAGTTGACGACCCCTCTCTCTTGCCAGAGCAACCAGGCAAGCCCCCCCCTTGATCACCAGATATCGCCTATTCTCCTCTATACTGCTTGCATTAGAGTAGTGTAGCATGTTACTGCTTTCGTTAATCCTATTCTGATGCATAGCCTGACATTGTCGCTACATCTGTTGATACCTTACCTGCAATCCTATATGCTTAGTATAGGATGCTAGTTTATCATCATTGGCCCTACATTCTTGTCAGTCTGCCTTGCTATACTATCGGTCCGTGATCACTTGGGAGGTGATCACGGGTATATACTATACCTACATACATACTATACAGATGGTGACTAAAGTCGGGTCAGCTCATTGAGTACCCGCAAGTGATTCTGACGAGGGGGCTGAAAGGACAGGTGGCTCCATCCCGGTAGAGGTGGGCCTGGGTTCCCGACGGCCCTCGACTGTTACTTTGTGGCGGAGCGACATGGCAGGTTGAGACCACCTAGGAGACAGGTGGGCCTGGCCCTGTTCGGCGTTCGCGGATACTTAACACGCTTAACGAGATCTTGGTATTTGATCTGAGTCGGCTACGAGCCTATACGCACTAACCATCTACGCGGGAGTAGTTATGGGTATCCCGACGTCGTGGTATCAGCTGAAGCCCTTCAGACGTCAGCGACGGAGCGGCGCGCGCCGGATTGGAACGTAAGCCTGCTCTTGTATTAAGGGGGCTAGTTCTGCTTTCGGCCGCGTACGCAACGTGCAGGTGTGCTATGGGCGATGGGCCCAGACCCCTGTGCGCTTAGGTTTAGACCGGCGTGCTGGCCTCTCTGTTGAGCCTAGGTGGGGCTGCGACGTGTTGATCTTCCGCGGCCGGGCATGACCCAGGAAAGTGTGTCCGGCCAAATGGGATCGAGCGTGTTGGGGAATGTGGTGCACCCCTGCAGGGAAGTTAATCTATTCGAATAGCCGTGATCTTCGGTAACAGGACGACTTGGAGTTGTACCTTGACCTTATGACAACTAGAACCGGATACTTAATAAAACACACCCTTCCAAGTGCCAGATACAACCGGTGGTCGCTCTCTCTCAGGGATACGAGGAGGGGATCGCCGGGTAGGATTATGCTACTGGAGATGTTACTGGAGATGCTACTGGAGATGCTACTTGGGGATGCTACTTGGAGGACTTCAATCTATTCTCTTCTACATGCTGCAAGACGGAGGCTGCCAGAAGCGTAGTCTTCGATAGGACTAGCTATCCCCCTCCTATTCTGGCATTCTGCAGTTCAGTCCACCGATATGGCCTCCTTACACATATACCCATGCATATGTAGTGTAGTTCCTTGCTTGCGAGTACTTTGGATGAGTACTCACGGTTGCTTTCTCCCCATTTTTTTTCCCTTTCCTTTCTTTCTCGTTGTCGCAACCAGATGCTGGAGTCCAAGAGCCAGACGCCACCGTCGACGACGACCCCTACTACACCGGAGGTGCCTACTACTACGTGCAGCCCGCTGACGACGACCTGGAGTAGTTTAGGAGGATCCCAGGCAGGAGGCCTGCGCCTCTTTCGATCTGTATCCCAGTTTGTGCTAGCCTTCTTAAGGCAAACTTGTTTAACTTATGTCTGTACTCAGATATTGATGCTTCCGCTGACTCGTCTATGATCGAGCACTTGTATTCGAGCCCTCGAGGCCCCTGGCTTGTATTATGATGCTTGTATGACTTATTTTATTTGTAGAGTTGTGTTGTGATATCTTCCCGTGAGTCCCTGATCTTGATCGTACACATTTGCGTGCATGATTAGTGTACGATTGAATCGGGGGCGTCACAAGTTGGTATCAGAGCCGACTGCCTGTAGGAATCCCCCTTCCACACTCCTTGGCCGAAGTCGAGTCTAGTCGTTGAAAAACTTTTACTAACATGGCTGTGTGGCCCATGGGCCCACGTCGCCATCGGGTGGTATTAGGATCTTTTATTCCTCGTCTATACTCTGGGACTCTGATCTCTCTACTATTCGGGTTAAATGAATTTGCTAACTCTAAGATTAGGATCTCGTGATCGCATCCACCCGAAGAGCCCCTCACTTCAGATGATCGTCTGCTAAACAGAAGATTCCGAAGATACTCTCTGATGTTCTCTCGAGACTTTGTGCCCATCACTTTTGCTATTCCTGACCACCGATAAATCCGTATGGATAAATACTTACACTTGCCATTCATACGATCATCCCCCATTGATCTTGTTATTACAAGATACCCCGAAGTTTTCTTTATTGTTCCGAGAGTACTTTGTGCCTACTGCCCAGCAGTTCTTTGCCACATGAATACCCCTTCAAATAAATCCTCGCGCTTATCGAGTATCCGCTCATCCCCCAGCTGTTCATGTATTACACAAAAGTCTTCGAAATACCACCCGATATTCCGAAAATCCTCAGCAACCTATTGCTCTGGGATTTCTTGTTTGCTTTCATTATGATTAATCCCATAAGTATATAAATCTTATTGACATTCCTTGTCATTATCATTTTGAGTCTGTTGACTCAATATGTTTGCGAATACACGCAATCATCATTGATCCTTATAAATTACCTTTCCGGCTGAGCTTCCATTCTTTTAACTGGAATTGGTTCTCGACCAATCCAATTGTCTTTGATTGTACCCTAAGGCTATTCAACTTGTCCACCCCTAATCAGAACATTGCTTCTGATCCCTTGATTTGGAAATCATAATTCCTTTGCATTTGACAATTGAGTTAGTCAGTTGTTTCTATAATCTGCTTCCTCTAGTTGAGTACCGATACTCACATCAGCTCCATTGTGGATCGCCATATCCACTGTTGGATTATTGTCCGACAGTGTCCTTCATAACTAATCACCTTGTGAGTTCTTTCTCCGATACATAATGCCTTTGGTAAATTGTATCCTCTCCTTTTGCCAACCATGCTCTGCTTTTGAGCTGGTGATATCTACTCTTGAAGATTGTGGTATATGTTTCCACGATACCCTAACGGGTTGATCCGATGCCTTCCTTTATATGTGTGAACTCGGAAGTTTTCACGAGTCATACTCATCTGGTATTTCACTAGGTAAAACTTTCAACACTAATGCCTTTATCAAAGCGAATAGTGAATGGAAGGTTATACATTGAAGAAGTGGGAGTCGACCTTGAACCTTGCGTTCATGCCCAGGGACACGATGTATAACTTATCATGGAAGCTGCTCGTAAAAATAATTATTCCTTTGGTATAAGTTCATCTTATATCTGGGATCTGGCCTTTTGCAATCGTGGTTCCGACCATGATCTCCTTTAAATACCATTTCTCGGACAAGTTAAAACAATTGTCTTCTATGGATCAATACACCAGTCCAACCTTTACTTTGATCTTGTGTTGAGTATTACCCCCCCCCTGGTATCTCGAGATTATCATGGTACTTCATAACTTCTTATGAGTTCTTCATCAAGTGCTACCTTACCACTGATTCCAATTTTTCACGGGCTCTGAGTTATTAAACACTCAAAGACACCGATAACTGAACCGAGTCCGCTCTACGGTTCAACAACTCTTCAGTAAGCTTCTATAAGTATGAGTTTGTACCCGATCACGCCATTCCTAGCCTGTTTGGCTACATCATTGCCGTGATGATTCAAACTGTGCTACCTGGTCCTTATTCTCGGAGCACCAATTTGCGACGATAGCTAAGCTTACGTCGATCTTCCTCGTCATATCATTTCGCCTTGAACAACGAGCTAGATTTCAAGTTTGTGTTGTATCCTTGGTTCCAATAACCTTTCACTTCATCATTACTTTGACTTGATGTCGTCGCCGATCGATTACATCTTCATGAACTCTCGCGACAAAGGTGCTTGATGTCGTCGCCGATCGATTACATCTTCATGAACTCTCGCGACAAAGGTTTCGTGATCGTCAACATTCTGAGCTCATCCAGGATATCAATTGGATTCATGATGAGAAATACCATCCTTGCCCTCGATGAATTGTATTATCGTCGACCACTTTATTGCCCTCCCACCAACACAAGCTTGTTCATGTTTGGTGTTATACCTTGAGTTCCTTGCTATCCAGCAGTTGTTCTTCTTTACCTTGGAGTATTACCATCCTTTATGTCAAGAATGTTCTGAGATTTATTCCACCTCTTGAGAATTCTTGACATAGAAATACTTCTCACCATCACCATTCTTTCTTGGTCCCCGTGTTAATTCCAACAAGTGAACGGTGTTGTTTGGATTCTTTCCTTCTAGCAACCCTATTTTTTTGAAGTTAATGGTCGAAAGTTCATTCTTAGGCTATTGACTATTGAATCACCATTCTGACATTGGTCGTGCAACCCAACCCATATTTCGGGCGCACCTTTCAACCAATGTTTAATTGTGTATGTTCTCCTCGAGCATACTTCCTTATATCATTTGATCTGACAAATGTTATCTCCTTGTTCACTTAATGGTGGAAATCCATCTTTTGGGAATCTCGGTGAATTGCCGTTGAGTTCACCAGACACCTCCTTGTCCTCTCCTTGGTTTAATGGTGAACTATTGCTTCAGAAAACCCGCTCCCATAGTTCATTTCCCGAGAAGCTTGCAATGCCATTTCAACGATTTGTGTTGCGCCTTTTCTTCTCGGACATCCTGAGTCTCAGGTATCCTGACACCAATCGGATCTGAATCTCGGTCAGATATGATGGTTGGGACAACTTTCCAAGAGTTATGATGTTGATCCTTTGATGACCCGGTAACATGATGTCATGCCTAGCACCCCCCCGGCTGGAGGACCTATCATTATAGATTCCTTTTCAGCAAGGTTATCCATTCATCCATGAGGAAACTGTAAGACTTAATCTACAAGTTATTCCTGATGAATCCTTCGTGTTTCCAAAGTCTGATCTTCACCTGATGACCATGTCAATGCTATCTCGAAGCATGTCTATGGTACTCCGATTTTCAACAAGACCATTTGAAGCCCAATGCTAAATGTTTCTTGCTCAATTACCCAAACACCGTTGTATGGGCAATGTCATGAAAATTCTCTCCCCTACCTAAAGAGTTTTCTACATAATATCCTGTCATGGATATCTTGCTCTGCTTGTCTTGGGGAAGGATATACCCCTGATATACGTGTTTTAAGCACATCTTCCTTCCCGTTGTTTTGTTCAAAATTTCTTGTAAACCACTTAACCGAGCAGTGGTAATCCCCTGCTTAGGTAAACACCTCGGTGTACCTTCCTGTCTGGTGTAACCCTGTTACTATTTTGATGACATTCCGGTAGCCACCGATGGACGAGAACTTTGCCTATTGGTCCGCCTCGTTCAACGAGCAGGAAGTGGTTCTCTTCGTCCCTCGCCCTTGGTACCAACGTTGATGCCGACATAACTGACTTGGTACTCTCTGACATACCTTGCTATCATGACCGTGAAAAATGTCACTGCTCCTATTAAAAAAAAACCACATGGTGGGCCCATAACCCACAGTTCCACAGGATCGAAACCTGACTGTCCTGTACACCCCCTATTCCCAAAGTTATTCCTCGCGCGTGGACTCGTATGTAATCCACGGGCCACTGTCCTAGTGGTCTATTCTGGTATCAGACGCAATACTTACTCTCGCTACTCTGAACCCCTTTCTCACTCTGGTTCAGGCTTCGAGCAACTATCTATCCGCTTGGAGCCTATTATGGTACCTTCGTACCTTACTCTCGAGGTATTTCATATGTTCAACTCGAGAGATAATCTTATACTAATTCATGGGTTAACCCCAGATTGTTTCCCTCAAAAGCATTATGTCGTAGTGAGCTGCCCCTTATCTTTTCGTAAGTACGATGGAGCTCCCGAAGAAATGATGACAAGTTTATCATGATGCATCGGAATAAAGGATTGAAGACATCAACGAAAGGAATTAACTTCTTCGAGAAGATCCGTTAGAATATCGTAGCTAGAACTTTCCCCTTACTCCCCTCTTAAATCTCGGGACGAGATTTCTTGTAGTGGAGGAGAATTGTGACGCCCGGGTAATTAAGCTACAGTAATCCCCGCTAATGATGCCATGTCACCTCGGTTAATGTGGATAAACTCGCGTTAGTTCGGAACCTAGTTCGAATTTCAAATTCAAAAATCGAGTAAAGAATAAAAGTTTTCAAATATTAAAATTTAAATGTTCGGAGTGAACCAAATAATACATAGGTAATTATGGTGGAGGAACCACTCTCTTATAAAATGTGTAATTAATCTAAATGAATAAAACAGTAGCAAAACCGATATTTAAATGCTTTTATAAATAAATAAAATACTAAACTAAATTGTTTTGGGATAAAACCTTTTGTGGCAGTGGTTTCATGGTATTACTAATTTAGGGATCATTTTAATATTAAGTAAAAAGTAAACTTAAAAGAAAGTAAAATAAAAACAAAAAGAAAATAAATAGAAAGAAAAGAAAACACAAAACCAGAAAAGAAAACTAACAAAAAAAAGGGAAAAGAAAACCCCCTAGGCCAACTGGGCCTCGGCCCAACTAGTGGCCTGCCAGGCCGGCCCACACCCACCCCTGGCCTACACATGCCCCCCCCCCACGACACCCGAAACCCTAACC
>NC_041393.1:627528961-627539420 GCF_002162155.2 Triticum dicoccoides | reverse complement strand
GCACCCGCTCGTCATCGCCGTGCGCCACCACCACCACCGCCGCCGAAGGCCCCACGGTCGCCGCTCGGACCGACCGCCTCCTTGCCGGACCTCGCGTCCTCGTCCTCCTCCCCGAGCTCCGCAGGACGTCATGTTCGTCGCCCCAACGCCAATCGCCGCCACCCGGAGCTCCTCCGCCTCGACTCCGTCAACGCCGTCCCCGTCCTCCTCCTCGCCGGTCCTTCCCAACCTCCCCCGAGCCCGCTGCCCCGTGCCCTACGCTCCCTCGGTGAGGACCCCGGTCCTCCTCCTCCCTGTCCCCTCTCACCGGCCACCGCTCGCCATGGCCGAGGCTCGCCATAGCCCGCGCCGTTCGCCGCCTCTGCCGGTGCCCCGCTGCTGCGGTGGCCCCGTGCTCCCCCGCCTCTCCGTCGGCCACCCCGGCCACCACCGCGTCTGGCCTCGGCCCCGCTTCCCCTTGCCGGCGCCGCGCCGCCGGCCACGGCCTTGCCCGCGCCCCGTTCGGGCGAGCGCCCGCGCCTGCGCGCCCGTTTAGCCTCATGGGCCACTGACCACAGGGACCCCACGCCCCCAGAGAACGTGTCTGTAAAAAAAAAGAGTTAAAAAATATATATAAAAAAATAAATCAATAATAAATAATAAAAATAATTAATTAATTAACTTAATTAATTAACTTAATTAATTCTGATTAACTTAGCTAATTAAGATTGATTAATCTAATGACTAATTAACCTAATTAACTACTGTTAATTAGCTAACAGAGAATGACAGTGGGGCCCACCCCCTATTAACACTAATTAGGTAAATTAAAATGTTTAATTAAAAATGTGTCACTGACCAGTGGGACCCACTGGTCAGGTTGACCAGTCAACCTTGTTGACTGCTGACATCAGCATGACCTCATGCTGATGTCATAAATCCATTTTCGAATTAAATAAAATAATTAATTAAAAATCAGAAAATGATTTAAATCTTTAGAAAATCATATCTTTTAATCCGTAACTCGGATGAAAATACTTTCTACATGAAAGTTGCTCAGAACGACGAGACGAATCCGGATACGCAGCCCGTTCGTCCGCCACGCGTCCCTAGCATAGAGAACCTGCAACATTTCACCTTCGGTTCATCTGTCCGAAAACACGAAACGCTGGGGGTACTTTCCCGGATGTTTCCCCCCTTCGTCGGTATCACTTACTACCGCGTTAGGGCACACCGAACACCGCGTATTGCCTTGTTATATTTTGTGATGCTTTGTTTGCTCTGTATTCATTATGTCTTCCCCCTCTTCTCTCCGGTAGACTACGAGACCGACGCTGCTGCTGACCAGTTCGACTACGGAGTTGACGACCCCTCTCTCTTGCCAGAGCAACCAGGCAAGCCCCCCCCCCCTTGATCACCAGATATCGCCTATTCTCCTCTATACTGCTTGCATTAGAGTAGTGTAGCATGTTACTGCTTTCGTTAATCCTATTCTGATGCATAGCCTGACATTGTCGCTACATCTGTTGATACCTTACCTGCAATCCTATATGCTTAGTATAGGATGCTAGTTTATCATCATTGGCCCTACATTCTTGTCAGTCTGCCTTGCTATACTATCGGGCCGTGATCACTTGGGAGGTGATCACGGGTATATACTATACCTACATACATACTATACAGATGGTGACTAAAGTCGGGTCAGCTCATTGAGTACCCGCAAGTGATTCTGACGAGGGGGCTGAAAGGACAGGTGGCTCCATCCCGGTAGAGGTGGGCCTGGGTTCCCGACGGCCCTCGACTGTTACTTTGTGGCGGAGCGACATGGCAGGTTGAGACCACCTAGGAGACAGGTGGGCCTGGCCCTGTTCGGCGTTCGCGGATACTTAACACGCTTAACGAGATCTTGGTATTTGATCCGAGTCGGCTACGAGCCTATACGCACTAACCATCTACGCGGGAGTAGTTATGGGTATCCCGACGTCGTGGTATCAGCCGAAGCCCTTCAGACGTCAGCGACGGAGCGGCGCGCGCCGGATTGGAACGTAAGCCTGCTCTTGTATTAAGGGGGCTAGTTCTGCTTTCGGCCGCGTACGCAACGTGCAGGTGTGCTATGGGCGATGGGCCCAGACCCCTGTGCGCTTAGGTTTAGACCGGCGTGCTGGCCTCTCTGTTGAGCCTAGGTGGGGCTGCGACGTGTTGATCTTCCGCGGCCGGGCATGACCCAGGAAAGTGTGTCCGGCCAAATGGGATCGAGCGTGTTGGGGAATGTGGTGCACCCCTGCAGGGAAGTTAATCTATTCGAATAGCCGTGATCTTCGGTAACAGGACGACTTGGAGTTGTACCTTGACCTTATGACAACTAGAACCGGATACTTAATAAAACACACCCTTCCAAGTGCCAGATACAACCGGTGGTCGCTCTCTCTCAGGGATACGAGGAGGGGATCGCCGGGTAGGATTATGCTACTGGAGATGTTACTGGAGATGCTACTGGAGATGCTACTTGGGGATGCTACTTGGAGGACTTCAATCTATTCTCTTCTACATGCTGCAAGACGGAGGCTGCCAGAAGCGTAGTCTTCGATAGGACTAGCTATCCCCCTCCTATTCTGGCATTCTGCAGTTCAGTCCACCGATATGGCCTCCTTACACATATACCCATGCATATGTAGTGTAGTTCCTTGCTTGCGAGTACTTTGGATGAGTACTCACGGTTGCTTTCTCCCCATTTTTTTCCCTTTCCTTTCTTTCTCGTTGTCGCAACCAGATGCTGGAGTCCAAGAGCCAGACGCCACCGTCGACGACGACCCCTACTACACCGGAGGTGCCTACTACTACGTGCAGCCCGCTGACGACGACCTGGAGTAGTTTAGGAGGATCCCAGGCAGGAGGCCTGCGCCTCTTTCGATCTGTATCCCAGTTTGTGCTAGCCTTCTTAAGGCAAACTTGTTTAACTTATGTCTGTACTCAGATATTGATGCTTCCGCTGACTCGTCTATGATCGAGCACTTGTATTCGAGCCCTCGAGGCCCCTGGCTTGTATTATGATGCTTGTATGACTTATTTTGTTTGTAGAGTTGTGTTGTGATATCTTCCCGTGAGTCCCTGATCTTGATCGTACACATTTGCGTGCATGATTAGTGTACGATTGAATCGGGGGCGTCACACGGCCGAGCTTTAGTTTAAGATCGTTTATAGACCAATTTAAACGAGCCAATCTCACGAGTACTCGTGAAACTCGTTAGGCTCGATACAATGGATCAACCACTCCAAATACAAAGAAAGATCAGCCATTAAACAACCTACGTCCCAGGCACACAACCCAAGGCCCAGCCGTTGAAGGTCTAGCCTCCTAGGAGACTCATGTGTTATAAGGAAATTATAATTAGTTTGTGATATATATGTTTAATATATATATATAATCATTTTTATCATATTTAAGGGCTTTATGTTTATATCTTTAACGAGCTTAACAAGCTAAACGAGCCAGCTCGTGAGTTATACGAGTCGAGCCAATCTTAGGTTTGAGCTCGTTATAGTAACGAGTCGAGTCGAGCTAGCTCGTTAACGAAATGAGCTCTAGCGAGTCGAGCCAACTCGGCTCGAATTCCAGCCCTAGCGGCAGCGGCGGTGGTGGAGTTGATGGGCAGCGGCGGTGGTGGCGGCGGCGGCGGAATTGGAGGTGGCGAAGACATGGTCGAGACCCGGGTACCTGGTACCAAATTGGTAGGACTAGGGTTCCTACCAGCGCGGCTACGTAGGTTATAGGGATGAGGTGGAGGTGGACGAGGGCTGGAGCGGGCGTGCCGGCGAGTGGGCGCCGTCGCGGCTAGGGTTAGGGGCGGCGGCGATTGGATGTTGTCGGCTAGGGTTCCGGCTCCTCAGGGAGCCGGGCAACAGAAGATTATAATATCTTTATTGCTTGATCTCAAACGATGTCTTACAACTAGTATATATAACTTTAGCCTAAGATAACTTGCCTAAAATAACTTGCCTAAGATAACTTATGGGTCAAGCCCCTAATACTAATGCCCGGTGGGACTCTTCCTGGTATAGACCAAACTGGTCATAACAAAGTGAGATTAGGAGATTAGTAAAAGAAATTAACAGTTACTGTCGCTTTGTATAGATAGATTAATGTTTTTCTGCTTGGCATAATGCAGAGGAAGTACAAATCATAATGTATAACATATTCATCCCTTTTTGTCTAACGTTAATAACTGAACATGAAAATATTATATGTCTCAGCAGACCAGTTATCAGTAGAACTACGTGCTTTGTGGTCTGCACCTCAATTGACTACACCACTTGTTGAAAAAGAAAGACAAGGCCGAATGCATATTATGTAGTAAGTACTATCTATCATGGTTACAATATAATAAAGAGTGATTATCGGTGAAACCCTGACAATATTGTATGGTGTGCATGAGGATCCAAAAGATATTTATGTTCAACACGATGTGTACGAGGCCTAAATATATACTCCCAGGTGGGGGTACGAATATCTATGCTCCCGTTGCTACGCACGGGCATTGTCCTATTATCTAAAAAACACATACGGTTCATTTCCTGCCAATGATCGCGTCCTGCCCTCCCTTCGGCGACCCACCCCCGCGGTCGGTTCCTTCCCCCTTCGCCCCCCATGTTGATAGCCCCTCGTGAAAAAAAAGCCCTAAAAAAAAATAGCATCCCTCCCGATCCAACTTTCTCTTGCTGACCAAGCCCTATCCCCATCCCAATATGGCTGCTGCCAGGATTGTCAACGTCACCTACCCTCCTCCTTCTCACGAGCGTCGGGACATGGCTGTCCTCCAGCAATGCGCCACCCACCCACCGACGCCACACACCTGCGACGAGGATGTATCGCCTGCGACCCAGCGACTCGATGCGAAGCCCCGAGCTAATTCTCCAATGGTGTTCGCCGTTCGTCGGCTTTGTCCTGGTCTTGAAGATCCTCTCATCTCTCTTGCGTGGCAACGACCTTGGATCGAGAGCAACGGCGGCCGGACCTAGGCCAGCTCCGGCGGCGACCCAGGTTTTTTTTACGAAAGCACATCACTATGTACTGCATATATTAGTATTTAGAGAAGGAAAATAAAAAGTAGATCTAGAGTATGTATAGGCTATACAAAATTGTTTGCCCCGGCCTGGTTACAACAGCGTACTAAGCTAAGATTGTTCCTTGCAGGAATGTAAATAAGCGTTATGTGTTGGTCATGGCAGGAAAGAACAGATTAAGACCAAATAAGCCTCCTACCAGGTTTTCATTTGGTTTAGAAGATAAAGTTGTGTGTATTGTTTCAGACAAACCGTGAAGCAGTAGGTCTAGCAACCCTTAATGTCCTTTTTTGCATTTGTAAACACTTGGCCTGGTTGTTTTTAAAGATTGATGCGTTTCTCGTGATCCAAATGCTCCGGCAGCCAAGGATGATCAACTCATGGTGAAAAGGTTTCTTCAGAGAGCCCTTTAGAGCAATGATCCGTTGACTGGCAGAACACAAATTGGTTTGTAATCAAGGGTGGGGCATAAATATTCCTAGCAAAGCTTTCCAAACGACAACTCAGGTATTGCTCATGCGGCTATTCAAAGTGAAATTAGTTGGCTTGATTTGATTCTTTTGGAAAACTAATTAGTCACACTTTTCACTCGAAGCGGCCACAACATGAGTGTTGTAGTTCATCAACTCTAGAATGGCTTCCATAAGTGAGGTCTGCTAACACTCCAATTACATGCTATTGTACTTGGGGTACACAAGATGACGAGAAGGGTCATTGACAACACAAGTGTATTGGGTGGCCGACAACCTTATTCATGGGCGTCGGTGGCAAATCTATCACATCTTGTGAGTATATTGCATGTGCAGTCCTGACATATACGCATGTTCCTTTCGAACGGTTGAATTTTTAGATGCTATTATTCAACTAATGATGATTCTCTAATTTGTCATCACTTTTACTGAATTATTCCAAACTGTGCACTGACATTTTTATGAATCTCACAAACTGCGCACTAACATTGGAACTTCAACATGTCACATCTGATGAGGAGAGGAAAAGATGACTCGCATGCTCTGTCGACAAGTAGTGGGTTAGCATTGTGGCAGATCATGGCTCTACAAGATGTATCTGCCCCTTCCCTTATACATCCTTTTTTTGATTAGGGAGAGCCGGCGGGCGGGTGCGGAACCGGACGAAGCTCCGGTCAAAGATCGTTGTGTTGCATGTAATAATATGGATTTGAGATTTCTAATTTGAGGTATCCGGATATGGAATGCATTTTTTGACGGGTGACCATTCACTATCCGCGGACACGTTCGGGCGTGTCCGCGGACATTTGAGGGGTCAGATTTGCCAAGTTCAGCTGTAGATGCTCTTAGTGGAGCAAGAAAATGTCGACGTTTGTTGGGTTGTGGTGTAGGTTGGGATTATGGACTTAAAATGCATGAGCCTGGGCACTTGTCGTCATTGTGGACTAACAAATTGCTTATTGCCTCTAGGTATGAACATCTCTGGATCCTTCTCTTCTTTGGATCCATTGATTTTTGTGCATATAGAAAAGAGAAGTCAAGAGAAAGCACTTCAAAAAAAATGGGCCAAGGAAGAAGATTGATTTTGTGGTACAAAAAGGTTGGCTATGTTTCATTAAAAGATGTCATTTGGTGTGCTTTATCCTTCCCAAGCTTTACGTTTGACATATAGTATACACTGCTTGTGCAGGATGGTTATAAAGTTGAGAAATATTTTTTTATTACATTTGCTAAAGTACAGTGCAAATGAAGCTTAAGACAACATACCTGACGTCGTAAGGTAATATCTTAATCACATCAAGTAAATCTTAGTTTGTAACATATAATTATTTGGATCATTGTTCTCTATGTATATATCACCGAGTTACATTGCAGGTGAAATGGATTTCAATTATTTTTTAATTGTTGCAGGCTATCTTTTCTCTACCTACAAAATATAATATACTTTATATGCGCAATCAGATAAAATCTATACATGCAAATTTGATATGCATTGTATTTATAGGTGCAATAAAAAAATTAAGAGCCCGTGACAACGCACGGGCGTTCTACTAGTCAGGCTTAATGCATCGTCATCGTGCCACTGATTAATTAATCAATCAAGCACCCACGGATCGACCTGATACATGCCACCAGGTGAAAGACGCGCCGGGAAGCAAAATTTCAATCTGCTGGCCTCGTAATTAATTAGCTGATACATGCATCAAGCTTCATAAAGCCACGGCTTTTTTGCTCAACTTCGGGCACTCAGGCCAAAAGGAGTTCATGGGAAATGTCACGAAAAGCCACGACGATTCTTGTATCCTTCATACACTGAGCTCGGAAAGCAACGCCCCATGAGATAGTGTCTCGTCGAATCTCCTTTTCTTCTTTCCGGGAGGTTTTGTGATAAGAATTTAAAGCGGACAAGAGGATGAGAACGAAAGCAACATCCACGACGCGACATGTGGGGCGGAAAGTCATGAGCGAGTAATGCTAGACCTAGGTAAAGTAACGTATGGTTTTTACGTAACAGAAAACATGGAGACTTGAGATTGGATGGAAGGGGTGGGAGGGGCCCACACCTATGAAAATCGGGGCCAAGAGAATTAGTAGGATTTAGTAGATAAATTACTTAGGTATAGAAATTTCGGTCATGAGCAGACACGCTCTTCCTGTTCCTCATCGTCATATAACATCGGCGTATATCACACGAACGTTGCGTTGAGGTGGGGAATGACAAGTAGGTGCCGGTGCCTATTTTTCACATGGTCGTCGCGCTTTTTAATTTTAACAATTGATGCATTTGAATTTCCAAGAGTAACATCAGATAATGGGACTGGCTACTTGTGTGTTATCTACAAAAAATTAATTGTTTTTGTTCAATGCTTTGTCGATGGCTTCCTTATGCTCCATCGTCAACCCATGATATCTTTGTCGGCTACCGGTACTCCTGTCCGGTGTCGTTGCCGCACTACCTTGCCTTATTCGAGCCACTTCCTTGGCAGCCACTTAGGCCATCAGTCTCACCCTCTAAAGACCCCTTCTCTGATGTCGACGACCAGTGGCTGATCTAGAATTTGATAAATGTGGGGGCAACATTACAAACGGTAGCAATATTTTTGTCAAAACACATCACAGATAATTAATAAAGTACTGAATATACATATAAACGTACTAATAAAAAATGCTCTGCAAATTGTATGTGGGCCATGCACCCCACCCCTAGATCCGCCACTACAGACGACCCTCCTCTTCCTCCCCTCGTTAGCAAATATCAACCCTTCACGTCGCCTCCATCAATAACCCCGATGCCATACATCTCCTTTGCTAGCGCCTTTCTTTTATCCTTCCATCTTCTCGTGCCTTCTAATCTTAACTATCGATTTGTCATCTCAGATCGACATCGTACATGGGGTGCGTGTGTCCATGGCTCTAGCACGCCTTCTAGATGCCCCACTCCAACTGTCAATTCGAACAACATCCCATTGTATTGCACCAGCAACTAGTGAAAAACTCAATTTTTTTTCACGAATGACCCTAAGTATCCTTACAAAAAATTATACTCGCGACACTCTACTCTTACCCACGACGGTCAAGCCATGTTTTTGGGCTTAGAACACAAACTCAGTATAACGTAACAAAATTAAACCGTGTAAATTCAAGAAATTGGGTCAAATATTTCCAGCCGCAAAATATATTTTTGCAAAGTTATAATATAAATACAATTATATACAAGTCAAAATTGAAAACCATATCCTAGTTCCGTGCGTGCCGGCAAAGGAAAGATCACGACTGCCGCATGAGTGAGTGCACGATGACCACGCTCACGCACCGCACCAACGGCGTGAGCCCGACGTCCGACTCAAACGGCCACCAACCAGCCAAACCATCAACGGCACCTTTCGAATCTCCTTGGCTTTTTTTGCGTGGTGGGGGTGGACCGCGACCGCCTCTCTCTCCCCGGCCTGTCCGCTCCGTCCTCCACACGTCACGTCAGGCGTGCCGTGTCTCTTCTTCCTTCTCTCCCTCCCTCCCGTCCGAGCCGGCTCGGCTATAAAATCCCCGCCCCCTCCCGTCTCACCTCCACACATCCGATCCAATCCAGTCCCCCATCCGATCTCGCCGGGAAACCTCCGATCTAAGCGAAGCCAAGGCTCTCTCGTCCTCCTCCTCAAGGTATGCGATGCGAGCCTCCGATTTCTTCCCCTCCTTCCCGCCACGTGCGTGCGTGCACTGGGATCGTTGCTAGGACTACCATGGTCGGTTCTTGTTGGTTCCCCTGGATTCCTCGTTTGGAGTAGATCTGTGGGTGGAGGCGTCAGTGCTGTCGATCGATTGCAGCACGTTCGATTAGCCGTGGTTGGTTAGGCTTCGTTCTAGTCAAATTTCTCTTGATCATGCCATGATTTCCGAGTAGATCTGCCGATTCCGATGCGACTGCTGTTGGGTCGGTTCGTCTTAACTAGCTGTAGTTGCTTTGTTCTGCTAGGTTGTTGATAAATCTTCTTAGTATTATTTTGGATTTATGATTTTGTGCTGCTGGTGATACACATATATGCCTGATCTGTCGAAGGATACACCTTTGCGGTATTATTGTGATGCAAATTGCCGTGATCTGTGAAGGAATACACCTGTGATTTGCCAGATTATTAGTTCGGCTTTGGGGTTGCTTGTAGTATCCCTGGTTGGGCATCGATTCAACCCTTAAATTCATGTCGGTTTGCCACTGTTGGTCACTAGGCTTAACCAGCTTGTTCAGCACAGCTAGATTACCTGTGATCCCAGCTGCAGCACAATATTGCGCTGGTAGATATGCTAATTTGAAGTTCTGCAAAAATTTAGCACTGCATGGTCTAGGGGATTCTAAGTCGCAATTCCATCTGTCCAACTGGTTTATCTTTTGACGTATTGCCGTATTTGCAGATTTTCTGTTTGTACAGCTGCAAATCTTTGCTAAAGACTAGCAATATATTGTATCATCTTGGTTCATGTATTGCTTATAGATCTGCTAGTATATTGTTTGATGTATCAGCTAGGGGGTTCTTAGTTACAATTCCACCTCTGTTGTACCTCTGGTTCATGCATTGTTTGATGTACTGCATATTTCTCTGTTCACTGCCTTACTCTTGTTCTGGTATGTTTTGTATTTACAGATGCAGATCTTTGTGAAGACCCTGACCGGCAAGACCATCACCCTGGAGGTTGAGTCCTCGGACACCATCGACAACGTCAAGGCTAAGATCCAGGACAAGGAGGGCATCCCTCCGGATCAGCAGCGTCTCATCTTCGCTGGCAAGCAGCTCGAGGATGGCCGCACGCTGGCTGACTACAACATCCAGAAGGAGTCCACACTCCACCTTGTGCTCAGGCTCCGTGGTGGCATGCAGATCTTCGTCAAGACCCTGACTGGCAAGACCATCACCCTCGAGGTTGAGTCCTCGGACACCATCGACAACGTCAAGGCTAAG
>NC_041393.1:627520554-627528320 GCF_002162155.2 Triticum dicoccoides | reverse complement strand
GCAAGACCATCACCCTGGAGGTCGAGTCGTCTGACACCATTGACAATGTGAAGGCCAAGATCCAGGACAAGGAGGGCATTCCCCCGGACCAGCAGCGTCTCATCTTTGCTGGCAAGCAGCTTGAGGATGGCCGCACCCTTGCGGATTACAACATCCAGAAGGAGTCCACCCTCCACCTTGTCCTCCGCCTTCGTGGAGGCATGCAAATCTTTGTCAAGACCCTCACTGGCAAGACTATCACCTTGGAGGTGGAGTCATCTGACACCATCGACAACGTGAAGGCCAAGATCCAGGACAAGGAGGGCATCCCCCCGGACCAGCAGCGCCTCATCTTTGCTGGTAAGCAGCTTGAGGATGGCCGCACCTTGGCAGACTACAACATTCAGAAGGAGTCAACCCTTCACTTGGTGCTCCGTCTCCGAGGTGGCCAGTAAGCTCGTGACCATGGAGCTGCTTCTGTTATCTGTCTTCGGTGTCCTCCAATGGAGTCTGGTCTGTGTCTGTCGTTGCCTGAACTGTCTTTGTTTCTATATATATATACCGTACTGTGATGCAGTGTTATTGTTTGTAAGTGCAAACTTCTGCTGGTGTGCAGCAGCTTTGATGAACTTAAAGAATAAGTGAGCCCTGAATTCGGTCCATAATTTTGTTTGTCTTGCCTGATGTTTCCTGTTGTGTTCCGTGGTTTCTTGCGATATTTCTGATGCATTTGGTCTGCTTTTGTCACATGTTTTCTGGTTGGTGACCTCTATGCTCTATCCTCTGAAATGCGTGTGTTTGAATCGATTTAGTTTTTTGTACTTTTCAACTTTCTGGCCTGTGGAATGAATCCCTTCTTCAGGATATGTAAAGTCCCGTGTGCTGGTCGTTGGCCCATTTTATTCAAACATATGCGTGTTCTTCTGATCTTATGCTTGTGTTGGCTGTGTTGGCTGCATGACCCCTGATGCCCTCTCGCACAGGTGCGGCTGTTGTAGACGCGATGACCTCCAGCCGAAGACGTTAACATGTGGTGCTGCAATGTTGGGGCACCGGTGCTGCAATGTTGGGGCGTCCGGTGCCGTGAGGGTCGTTCCCTGTTGTTGTTGCTGGAAATGGGTGGACGGACGCGCACTGCTACCATGTTGTGTCATCGCCGGTGTTGTGGAGTTGCCGTGGGCCGCTACAAGAGTCTAGCTTGCCACAATGGTGTGCATCGCCGGTGTTGTGGAGTTGCCGTGGGCCGCTACAAGAGTCTAGCTTGCCACAATGGTAATGACACACGAGCTGAAGTTGCAACATGAGGTCTTGTTATAATTGCAACAAGTGAAAGAGGATAGGATGGTGAGATCGGACTGGTCGTGACCCGGCCGATCTTTTCCAAAGATCAGCCGGACGAGTAGCAAAGCCCCAAGAAAACAATGCTCACATGATATGGTTTTGTTTTTGTCCCAATTTTCAGTTATTGCGCATGTATTTTTCACAAGTGCAAAACTTCCCAAGTTACATCATTTTTATGAAAAATTTAGGGCTATGCAATCGTATAAAAAATCATGTTGCGCAACCCATATGTCACTTTAACTACGCACCAACATGATCTAAATCTCAGTGTATCCCTGATCTACAACAAGCTGTTTCCGAATTGCTATCTCTCTCTTGATACATCATCGCTACCTTTCTCCTGATACCTCCCATTCCTATCCAGTGGTTGGTTGATGAGATAGTGAATGACAAAGTCAAAAGGAAGATGAATTAATCAACCAACGATTGTCAACATTTGAAAAAGATGTTGGGAATAATGGGGAAAGTAAGAGAGGTTGTATAAATATGTTGTAGTTTAACTTCGGAAGTATTTGCGATGAAGGTGAGACATTTGATGGCATGGAGAATTTGAGACCACATACCACGTGCAATGTTAGGTGCAAAGAGTTAATCCCGTTGAAGGTTAAAATTAATATACTAGTTAAAATTACACATGTGTATATATACATGTTGTAAGGAGACGAGGACCCAATATGATTTGAACTTTGATTTGTTTTGCGTACCCTCTTATGATATCCATGCTACAAAGTTATGTGTGACGAGCTAAGTTTTGAAGAATCTGTATCATACCCCACCTTAGTTTAGGCGGAGACAGTGTATTAGGGTCTTCTAAGTTTTAGTGGCCTTCTTCGCAAGATAGCCATATTCGGAATTTCTTCTTGTAGGCTATGAAATTTTTAGTGTCGCCATGAAATGTGGAGGCGCTAGGGCTAGATGCCTTATTGATGCTGATTGTAAGCATTGCTCTCATTGTCTTTTATTTTCTCTTTTAGTTATGTGGGTATGTTGACTCTGTGTGGCGATGCTTTATTAGACCGAGTTTACATATTTTGTGTTACCTCAATGCTTTAATAAAAAAAGTATTATTGGAAAACACCTCTTATGTATTACTACCTACATGGTGGCAATGACATGGTATTATTTTCATACGCAATGTCGTTAAGCCGATATGATACCATATTCTGAATGAGGGCATAGGGACATAATCATGTCATTTTCAAGCACCTAAAATGTTTGATAAATTTGATGTCACAAAATCTCTCTCTCTCTCTCTTTTAATTTGTTTCCTTTTTTTAATTTACTATTCATATGGGTATAGGCACTACAGGAATCAGCTTCTTTGCCGTCTGCCATGGCAGACGGCAAAGGAACCAAAAGCGGATGGCAAACCTCTTTGCCGTCTGCCGCTCACGGCAAAGGTGCCTGGCAAAGAAAGCTACGATAAATAGGTTCTTTGCCATCTGCTTCCTCAAAGCGGATGGCAAAGACCCTTTGCCGTTGGTGGCAGCCGACAAAGAACATGGACGGCAAATAACAGACGTTAGCCACGTTAAGTGGCAAACGGGAGGCTTTGCGTCTGCCAGCGGACGGCAAACATGACCTCCCCTTTGCCGTCTGCTAGCTGACGTCAGCCACGCGTCATGCCCCCCAAGCCTTTGTCGTCCGCCACAAACGGCAAACTCCTTTGATTTTTGTTAACCATTCATTGCCCATCTCTTTCTAACTAGTGTGACCGGTGTACATCCACACATGATCACTCATCCTGCCTAGCTACTGGACAGACAAGATATATATATAATTCAACATGTATATTCATCAGTTAATCTAGTTTGTCAATTTTATTACGTCCATGCAACCTACACTCTAATAGGTAAAGATAGGTCCTAATCCCACCCGAGTATTCTACAGAGGGGATTATCAAAGGAAAGATGCCTATGTCGCGGGAGGAGCCGGCTGTCGCACCGAAGGAGGCCATAGTTCACCCATGGCCGAAGCCACCACCGGGGAAGGTGGCCCGTCTATTGATGGAGCTTTCCTATAGTCTGATGGGTCAGCAGCGGCAGGGATGGTATTGAGGAGACATGTTTGTTCATGTGATGATTCTTCTACACATTTCATAGTTTCTTCTACATAGGCGCTACATTTTGGGTAAATCCTGTGCAGATTATGAAGTAACTTGGGTGCCTCGGTAACCATCTTCTTCGTTCTTTTGCAGTTGTGAAGACCACGGATGGGACCATCGCAGTTGCTTCTGCGTTTCACGGGCATCAGGAAGGTACTAATTACCATTTCCTCTCTCTAGTTCTTACTCACCACACAACAAGGCAAGGCATATCTGACCATCGCGGGGCCCTTTGCTACATTTGTTGTTCTATGTAATTGGAGAGCTGCTCAAAAGGCTTTCTTCCATATGCTTATGTGTTGCTTTATTTAACAGCGGTACATTACAGGGATCACAAGTTCTTGTTGAAAGCAGTAGAAGAGGTAGTTGACTATGGCCATGGAGGCCTATTTGGCTCCGACGCCATGGATGCCGCTGCGCTCTCTCATCGTCCTCCTCCCTGACCCCTAGGCACATCGGGCCGCTGTGCTTCTTCTAGTTTCACATGTAGGCTTTTCAAAGGATTTTGGATGCTGATAATATCAACTTAGTTCCTTGAATGTGATATATAGATTCTTCCCTTGTTTTAACTGATTGCCAGAAACTGTACATTCCTGGTTGACAGTCATGAACTTTTATTGTTGGTAATCTAAAATATTCTGCATATTTAGTGTCCAAATACAGTCCAAAGATAAATCTTAGTTGTAAATATTCTGCATATATAGTGTTCAATTTGATCTATAAGATCTGAGTTTATTGTACTATTAATGGTGATAAGATTGCCGCTAGTATATTTTGTACATTTCTTGTTCGGGTCTGGGCTAGAAAATAATGTCAGTTCTGCTCCAGCAAAACTTACCAGTTTCTGCCTTTCCCTACTTTAAACCATCTGAAAAGGCTAGCATGATTATTGAAGCCCATGACCTTTTGCCCATCCATCCTCGAGCTTTTATTTCTGGGGTTTACTTCATCAGAACTTTGTGATGAGTTACCAGCAATGTCCCTTTACCGAAGCCCTGTCATTGTAGTAGGGTTGCCTGCGGGGCAGTCGGCACATGCATGATGCTGCATTCCTGCCAATCATGTTTGCTTAGATGTTTGGCTTCCTACTTTTGTATTGCTTTGTAATGTATTGTTTTGTATTGTCTGCATCCGAGTCTCGGTCCTCCTGCACAGCAAGGAGCTGGACCAAGGGGGCAAGCAGCACTGCTGGTTCCTTGAGACATGTGCAACACATTTAACTTGTAGTACTCCAGCAATCCAGTAATTTTGCTTAGAGTATTTAACAAGGTTGAACTGTACATGTGTGGAGTAATTTTGCTTGGAGTATTTAACAAGATTTAGCAAGATTTAACTTACTTTTCCAGTTAATTAAATGGACATCTTGGATTAGTTAGAAAATCATGAATTATTTGCAGAAATCCATAGAAGTATTGTACTCCAGTGTGCATTACTTACATAAACTTGCTTGCAAGCTTATTTTCTGACTTGTATATTCTGAAACTGAAAAAGCTTAGTTAACTTCTGTTAAGTTTCAGTAATATTCAGTGGAGTATTTACTGTAAATTTTGCACATCACAATAATTTCACTTGTTGTTAACTGCTGTAATATTCAGTGGGACCTTGAAATCACATATTTGTTTGGGCATGTGCTATATGTACCATTTTAGAAGTAGTCCACATATTTCTGTCCTGCTAGTCTTTTTTAAACTTCTTATGAGATTGAAGTATTCGTTCTGATTTCTGGTTTGCTGATTGTTGTAGACAGATGTATGAAACCTCTTAACTATGGACGACAACTACTTGAGAAGGACCATCATCACCCATCAAGTACGCCATTGAGGTAATTCACGAGTCCCTCTAGCACCAACTATCTATTTTCTCTAGTATGCTTAGGTTTTTCATGCTGTTGTGGTACCCCATTGCTGTTGCGTTGAATCTCATGCCAGTGCTGGTGCGCCTGTGGCTTGATGTGCTGTGATCTTTATCTGTGTAGGTTTTGTTTGATGATATGCTTAGATTATGATCATAAGCATGGTGGTTTGATGATGCTGAGGCCAGCTGTTAAACCATGATATAGTTGATGGAACTGAGCTTAATATTCATGTGTGTATGTGTATGTGTGTCGAGTAAAGTTGTGGTTTGTGCTGCTCCTTTATAACATGATGAAACAAAGAATGTCCTTTACTCCTTTTTTGAATGGAATGTTCATAATATATTGGCTCCAGTTTTTCTAATTTTTATCAGCTGATTCATGTAACAGGGCGTCCGTGGAAGGCCCAGTCCTGACTCTCAAGTGAGTCTGGCATTTGATCACTATTGAAGGAGCTACATGTAGAAGAAGAAAACACTTGTAGAGCTTGTAACTGATTCCCCATAGTTGTAGAGCTTGTATCAACTAAGCTTATATTACGTGTAACTTGTAGAACTTGTAAATGCTATAGCTTGTAGGACGTGTCATTTGTAGAGCTTGTAAATAAGCTTGTATATGCCACAGCTTGTAGGACGTGTCATTTGTAGAGCTTGCATTGAATCTGGCTATTTTTATTTGAAGTATCATGTGTGTTTTTTGCTTGCCAATTTAACTACCGGTTATTTTCTTATTGTCAAATTGAAATATGAAGAATCTAGGCCTAATAGCTAGGACCCACTTATCAGAACCTAACAAGTGGGACCTGTTTGACTAGTGGATCCATTTTATAAAAGAAAAACTAAAATTGTTGTACAAAAAGGCCATGACCCATGAAATAAAAAGGCCGAATTGCTGGGCCAGCCCATGTAGCTAGCAAAAATTAATAGGAAAAATAAATATTAAAAAGGCCGAATTAATGGGCTCGGCCCATATAAACACCGAATTGGACCGGGCTGAATCTTGTGCCACATCAGCTTGCCACACTGGATGCCTACGTGGTCTGGAGAGGTTGCTAGTGACCAAAACGCCACAGTAAGAATATTTTGGTCGTAAACGTCTACGACCTTCTCACAGAGAAGGTCGCTATAGTCAGTTAACGACCCTCAGCTTTTGACCTTCTGTTTTTGGTCAAAAAAAGGTCGCAAATGAAAAACAATGACCTTTCAGTGACCAATAGTCAAGATCACAAGTTGACATATTTCTTGTAGTGAGAAAAGCAGGGCCAGCGCTGCCATCCACACGCCGCTACGCCCCAGCATGGCGGCACGAAGGACGGTTGTGCCACGAAGGACGGTTTCCTTCTCTGGCCCAGCACGGCGCCAGCGCTGCCCTTGCTTCTCCACCCACGCCGTGATGCCCCAGCCGCTCCACCCACTCAGCGACGCGCCCGCGTCGATCCGCTCCTCATTGCCTGGAGCACAACTCGGCGGCTAGGGCTAGCCGCAGGGGCGCGCGCAGGGACTTAACGGCGAGGAGGTGCTCGAGGGTCGATTGGGGAGACAGGGTGGAGGCACGCCGGTGGCGGCTGGCACAATAGGCGAGGCTGGTCGAGGAGATCCTGAGCGGCGGCGGCGGCGCAAGGAAATTTCCGTGGCGGCGGCGGCGACGTCTCTAAGGATCGTAGAGAAAAGATCGATGGTGGGAGGAGTACAGAGTGTTCTTTCTTCTTTGGTGATTATTTATATAAGGAGATAAAACCAGTGGTACGGGGTGGTGGGAGATGGATGAAAATAAAACCGGACAAAAATAAAATCGGAGTACCAGCCTACCAACTGATCCATTAGAAGTAGAGATATAACAAATACTAATGCTAAAAAGGTAAATAGATAGCAAAGCAATAAACAAAGCTCATGTTCTACCAAGAAGGAGCATTATCTAGTATTTCTTGAAATAAAATCTTATATTATGTCTTAATACTTTCGGCAAGGCATCATTTTCAAATGCTATTGTCGCCAATTCTAGTAGACATAATGAAGATTCATGAACAAAACCTAACAAATTATAAGTGATCATTGATCAAATAGAATGTAATTAGTTTGAAATTAGTAACGATCGCTAGATGACTAGATCATTCCAATACAAAGAAAATAAATTGAAAAAAGAACCTTTCTTTGGGAGATTAAAACACAGTTTGTAGACTGGTGTGGATGTGTTCCTCAATTCTCATCCAAGCAACAATCAGAACTGCGGCCCATGACTACCGCGTCTTCACGACAGAAGACAATCATTGATGGGACCGCATATGAGGCAACCGCGCCACCACCGGCATGACTTCAAGGGCCTCGTGTAGGGGCGAGGATTTGGTGTTTTGCCGATCGCTAGTCGCGAGACCGTCACACCAATTTGCTGCATGTTCGGTTGCAATCGTTGGAATCGAGCGATCTGTATCCAGTATCCTGGACGGGAGCTCCTATATGGTAACCTACACGTCAGAAACCAGTGGAGCATACC
>NC_041393.1:627516868-627520235 GCF_002162155.2 Triticum dicoccoides | reverse complement strand
GCCGACCCATGTGCGGGGCGGGAAGCCCTTTTGTTTTTTCCATTTTTAGTTTTTCCCTTTTTAAAAATAATTCAGGATTTCAGAAAGTTGTGAATTGTTCAGAAAATGTTCATGAATTTAAAAAATATTCATGATTTGAAAAATGTTTGGGAAATATCAAATTCTCATAGATTGCAAAAAAGTTCGTAATTCAAAAAATCTTTGTGTATTCCAAAAATGTTCCCAATTATTAAAAATATTAATGAAATTATAAAATGTTCAACATATTAAAAATCATTCATAATCTAAAAAGTGTATGGGAAATGATAATTTCTCACGGATTAAGAAAAATGTTTGTGATTTCAAAAGAAATGTTCGTGTATTACAAAATGTTCACAAGTTTAGAAAATGTTCATGAATTTTTAGAAAATTTTAAAAATATTTAAAAACGGTTTAAGAATTTTAGTAATTGTTCCAAAATTTTAAAATTGATCACAAAATTACAAAGATGTTTGCCGATTCAAAAAATATGCCTCAACTTCTAGAAGTGTTCGCGGGTTGCAAAAAAAATTGTTCATGAGTTTAAAAAATGTGCGCATTTAAAAAAAGTTAGTTAATTCCGAAAATGTGCATGATTTTAGAAAGTGTTCACAAATTCATAAAACATGTTCACGAGTCTAAAAAATGGCCACAATTTCAGAAAATTGTTAATGATTTTGGAGCAATATTGAAGATTTTAGAAATTATTCAAGATTTCAAGAGCTATTCACAATTTTTGTAAAATGCATGAAGAAAAAGAAAAAGGAAATAGAAAAAGAAAGGAAAATTAAAAAAAATAAAAAGGAAAAAAGGAAAATAAGAAAATAAAAAAGAAAAAGTAAATATAAAAATGAAAAGGAAAAAACGAAAGGGAAACCAAAAAATAGGTTAATTTTTTAAAACTGGTGGAGGCAAAATCTGGAAATCCGGCGGCGGGAGGGAGGGAGAATCTCGGATCTAGTCGTTGGGTGGGTTCTCGGTAGGGTTAGGGTTGAGGGAGACGCTGCTGAGGCCGTTGTGGCGGCATTGTGTCTGAAGAAGTCTCACCGGGCTTCATCCATGGTCAGGCGAGGTTCTTGCCTTCGTTTAGGAGCCAACGGGGTGGGGGGGCCCCGAATCTCGTCGAGCTCGCGGGCTATGGTGTCAGGAGGTCGTTTGGCACTGGCCGGGTTGGACCTCAGATGGTTGGCGGTTGTGTGGAGACAGAGTATCTTCCTCCTCCATGTCGGTATGATTTTCTGCTGCTGTTCTTCCTCTTTGTGCTGCTGCTGGACGGATGTCCTGCTTTGCCCGGGCGGTTGGCCCGACCGCGGCGCCGAAACCAGATATAGTTCTCTTTCATTTTTGAACGGACACATATAGCGGTACTCAAAGCCACAGATGACAAAGGCTGGTGCAGGTGTGTTGGATACATGTGTGTGTCCATGTCTTTTCAGCGCCGGAGCGAAGAAAAAAGGGAGTAGTATGGTGGTGATTATGTCGTGATGGAAGATAATGGGCCTGCTTGGATCTGGTTGCCGATTCTTATGTTGTAGAAGTCTTCTCGTTAGGTTTGGGAATGATACACAGAGCTTCGGAGATCTTCATGTTTTACTGATTGTGTTAGGGTGCTTTTGTGTTTTTCTGGTTTATTATGTGTGTGTTAGGATGTGTTTGTACGGGTTAAAGACTTTGTATTTGTTTGTGATTTGAATACAAGCATATTTTCTAAAAAAAAAGGGCTTATGTGTGACTTATTTGTGGAGCAGCTTATTTCCACACAAGCACTCAAAAAGTCAAAAGAACTGGCCCTTGCCAGCCGGCCAACTCGCAAAGTGCTGGCCAATTCGCAAAGTCACCAAACGGCGTTACCCTGGGAAACCTCTCCCATATCCTACGTAGTTTTTTCCCCCCGGAATTCCGGAATTGCGTGGTGGGGGTGGAGGTGGACCGCGAGTCCGCGACCGCCTCTCTCTCCCCGGCCTATCCGCTCCGTCCTCCACACTTCTTCCTTCTCTCCCTCCCCACCGTCCGAGCCTGCTATAAATTCCCCGCCCCCTCCCGTCTCCTCTCCACACATCCGGTCCAATCCAATCCAATCCAGTCCCCCTCTGATCTCACCGAGAAATCGACGCGAAGGCTCTCTCCCCGTCCTCAAGGTATGCGGGACTCCGATTTTTCCGCACCTTCCTCCTGTTCGTGCTCTGTGGTCGCTGTTAAGTTTACTTTTGGTCGATTATTGTTGGTTTCCCTCGATTCCTGTTAGTAGTTGTTGTTTGGAGTAGATCTGCGGGCCGAGTCTGTTATCGTCGACTGATTAATCGAGGTTGATTAGACTCGATTGGGATGCGATTGCTGTTGGTTTGGTCCATCTATATATGCTGTAGTTAGCTATGTCTGCTGGTTGTTGATAAGTCGGCACAGTATTCTTGGATTTACGATTTTGTACCCCTCGTGTTACATCTGCAATTTGCTGCTAACCTTGTTGCTGTAGCTGTGCCATCGATTCTACTCTGAATAAATAATATGAGTCTGATATTATCGTTGACCTTTTACCTTCGTATTGCTCCCACGAGGCTAACGATTGCCTGTAGATCTGCTAATATATATCTGTTGAGTTCTGCTAAAATTTAGCACTGCACACTCTGAAATCAGTTAGCATAGTCTAGCGGATTCTTTGTACTGCGGCCTCGTTTATCTAGTTTGACGTATTGTAGATTTCCACTGTTCTTGTGGTTTCGGCCCTGTAGTTGCTTGTTTGAGGAATTACTTTTGATTCGTCCATGACTTGACCAGCTTGTTCTGTTCAACTGATTAATATATACTCCCCATGAGGCTAGCGATTGCGTCGATAAATCTGCTAACCTATTTGTGATAGGGGTTCTTCCGAAAGTTAGCACTGTCAATCATTTGAGTAGCTTATTCTAGGGGATTCCTTTGTTACAATTCCATCCCTGTTGTATCAACTGGTTCATTTATTGTTTAGTCTCCTACTGATTTCTCTGTACAGTTTCTTACTCTTGTTCTGTGTGCGTTGTTGTTTACAGATGCAGATCTTTGTGAAGACCCTCACCGGCAAGACCATCACCCTTGAGGTCGAGTCCTCGGACACCATTGACAACGTCAAGGCTAAGATCCAGGACAAGGAGGGCATCCCTCCGGACCAGCAGCGTCTCATCTTCGCTGGCAAGCAGCTCGAGGATGGCCGCACCCTGGCTGACTACAACATCCAGAAGGAGTCCACCCTCCATCTGGTGCTCAGGCTCAGGGGTGGCATGCAGATCTTTGTCAAGACCCTCACGGGCAAGACCATCACCCTTGAGGTCGAGTCCTCTGACACCATCGACAATGTCAAGGCTAAGATCCAGGA
>NC_041393.1:627423636-627516475 GCF_002162155.2 Triticum dicoccoides | reverse complement strand
AGCAGCGTCTCATCTTTGCTGGCAAGCAGCTCGAGGATGGCCGCACCCTGGCTGACTACAACATCCAGAAGGAGTCCACCCTCCATCTGGTGCTCAGGCTCAGGGGTGGCATGCAGATCTTTGTGAAGACCCTGACCGGCAAGACCATCACCCTGGAGGTTGAGTCCTCTGACACCATCGACAACGTGAAGGCAAAGATTCAGGACAAGGAGGGCATTCCCCCGGACCAGCAGCGCCTGATCTTTGCTGGCAAGCAGCTTGAGGATGGCCGCACCCTGGCGGACTATAACATCCAGAAGGAGTCCACCCTTCACTTGGTGCTCCGTCTCCGTGGTGGCCAGTAAGTACCTGGCAATGGAGCGGCTTCTGTGCGGGTTCACAGGTCTTGTGTCTTCGGTATGGCCTCCAATGGTGCCTGTGTCTGTTGTCCTGGTCGTTTCTTTGTTTCTACCGTACTGTGATGCATCGTTATGTTCAGTTGTATTTGAAAACTAAAGCTGTTGTGAAGCAGCTTTGGTGAACTTGATAAATAAGTGAGGCCTGAATTGTGTCTGCAGTTGCTGAGTTATCTGTGTTTTCTTGTTTGCTTCTTTCTGATGCATTTGATATGTTTTATATGGTACTGATGCGTGCTGCTGTACAAATGAATATTGTACTTTGCATTTGTTAGTTCGACTATATGGTACTTCGTGTCAATTGCATTGGTTCAGCTTTCTCTTCGATGATTTTGCTGACCTCTTCTGGGTTGTCACCGGGAGGCACTGGGCTATCATCAGAGATAGCTGTATTGTCGACCAGCAGCATGGTCCGGCACTTTGTCCTATGAAGCTAAATTTGTCGATCCAGCGACGAGATCTTTGAGGAGTGTAGTCTGTTATGCTGTAATTTTGATATTAACCACTGTCCTGTATGAAGCTAATAGCTCATTAATAATAGTGCAATTGAAGACGATGTAATTTTGATCTGTTTGATGTTGCATATGGCCTAATTTGTTCATATACCAAGCAAAATATCCGCATAACCAGTAGAAAATTTAGTAGATCACACCAATATATGGTACCAACCCATTTTGTACATCAAGGTTGATTGAAAAATATTTCAAGGAAATGTTCCGTCGTTGTAAATTGGCAAATATGCAGTGGGCACACATCACAGATGGGGTTTTAGCGAATGCTCGTTAGAGATGAACACCCTGCAGAATGTCAGAAATTGCTCGTAGGAGCCGGGATCACACATAAAAACCTGATAAATATCCCAAGCATGACAATTTGTAGCAAGATATGGGCAAATATTGCAGAAGTCACAATAAGATCAAGTCTTTGGCACAATGTCTGTCCATGTCTTAGTTTTCTCTCAAGAGCCTACTAGTCATGATTGTACGTTGATACCTGCGAGTTATTTCCCCATAGTTAGAGAATGGTTGTCGTTGTCTTCTATACACTTGACGGTGATTTGTTGCTTGTTGGACCCCATGCTTTGAATGATATGATGCAGAGATAATTTGACAATCATGAAAAAGTTCCATCTCTAGAGATTCTAGTGTGCCAACTACAAAATTATTTGTGCGCTATATTATAAAGTCAGAAGCATTTCATCAATGCAAATTGTGTGCATCTTCATATATGTATTGACCGGTTTATCCCTAACTTTCACTATGTGTGCGAAATTCTGAGGGTTATGTGGGCATTACGCCAGCCAGGCCGACTCAAATGCATCCATTGATGAAAAGTAAAATTAACTTTATGCAACTCACAGTAGCATAGCCAGCTCAATAATTCAGGGTGGTCCAATAATAGAACTTTCATTTGTACTCCCTCCGTTCAGAATTACTTGCCGCGAAAATGGATGTATCTAGACGTATTTTAGTTCTAGATACATCCATTTCCGAGACAAGTAATTTCGAACAGAGGGAGTATTTAATTATTCCTACTGGATTTTACTTATTTTTTACTATAATAGTATAATATATAGGCTATAGGGAAATCTCAGGGTGGTCCATGGACCACCCTGGCCACCCCCTAGCTACGCCACTGGCAACTCATGTGTTGCCGCTAATTATTTATTTTCCTGATATAAATCTAAATAACTACTTCCCCCATGTAAAGTATGAGTAACCCATACATGAGTTACCTCATAGTTGTTACCTCTCTCCTAGTACTTATCATTCCCATTCATGGCTAGGTTAACGAGATAGCAAGCGAAAAAGAGAAGGAGTAGAATAACTAATCAACCAATGATGGGAAATTAACTTCTTAAAAAGTCGATAGGAAGGGAATGTGGGCTGTTATGTGTGTAGGTGGTGGTCCAACTTTAAAATGTACGTGAAAAATGGAGAGATTTGATGACATGGAGAATTTCTGAGCACTGGTTGCATACACAAAGTTAGCTACATATGGTTATTTTTGTTGAAGGTTAAAATAAATAATAGTTGAAATTACCCGTGTACCTTTCGCCAATTTTTTTTTACATATTGTGTATACATGTTGTAAGGAGAAATCTTAATGATATATCAATAATAAAATATTACATAACAATACAAGTTTAACATAGTACTTAATATCAGATGTCATCGGAGCAAAACATGTCGACAGTGTGCATCTTATGTTAATGCGACTCTAGATGCTGCAGTTCGAGAATGCGTGTTTCATACTAGTCATTGATGGTTCTACTAGGCTTCATGATTTCTGCATATGCCAGGTATCAAGATTACAAGGTGTCTGTGCTGGAAGCAACCCACCAGACTATAATAGACTTGACAGTCGTGCTCATATTTTTCTGGATTTTGTTTCAGGCTTTTTGTTGAGAGGAGACGTTCCCGTTGACTACAAGGTGTCTGTGGCGATTCCTCAATCTCAAAATGTTGTGCGGGCTCAGTGGGAGTAGGTGTGCATGCATGTGTTCATAAGGGTGAGTGTTTGTGCTCGTGCGTTTGAGCATGTACAATTGTACCGTGTAAAAAAAGGTATCTAGATAAATAATCATGTATGACCCCTACAAGAGTACAGTACACCTGCAACCTGAGCGCCACTTGTCCAGGATTCTTTGGTCAAGAATTACCATTGTTTTTTAATGAACCGATTAAAATTAAGTGGATGTAATGAAATTAGAAATTAAATTAGACTACTTAATTTTTGAACCTACTAACCTATTATATGTAGATTCAACAATATAATAGAAAGACTCTAAAGTGTCGTAGAAAAAAAAATTATATGTAGTTCTTAATACCACACTTCAAGATTCCAACCTTGGATGTCTAGAAATGGCACAAGTGAGAATTTTGCACAATGCAATACATCTCATACAAAATGTCAATCTAATGAGTACATATATGCAAATAAAGGAAGTAGCAACATGAAAAATAATCCTACTCATCTTCATGATAGATTTACAAATCGACAAAACTATCCAGAGTTGCATCAAAGTAGCTAGAAGAGCACTGTAGGCTGTAGGCCTGTAGCACTTGGAAACAGAGCAAAAGCAGATAAATCAGCGCAGTTGAAAAGGTGGGTCGATCTGTGAACACTAGAACTGCAGCCGTCGTAGAAAGACAACCTGCACATAGTACGTGAAAGGCATGCCAAGTGTATATATACGAGAGTATTCAAGCATAACGCCATTGTGAGTTAATGGTTACACTCGCCACATCTTGGTGCAAGGGCTAGTTCTGCACCTTCTCGCTTCCTAATACCTCTCATGCCTAGGTAATGCTAACAAGTGATCGGGAATAACAATTTGCTCGATGCATTCCTCTTTGCTGTATAGAGAAGAGGAGCTAGAATACCCTAAACCTAAATTGATTCCTCATCTCTCTTTACGGTGGGAGTGGTGCATATATAAGATGGGTTGTACAAATAGACCTCCATGAAGGAGATGGTGGGATACTGTAAAGGACGGACTTAGCATCGTACGAGAGCATGATCAAACATAGAACAACGTCACTTCATAAATAGTTAAATACCCATCTGTAGTCATTCTCATGTAGTTATCGGATGTTCGTGTGTATATGTTCCCCTGCAATCATGTCTTGAATGTGTGTATATCCTTTACCCTAGCGTGCTTCTGAATGTGAAAATATAACCGTGTCTTTTGCACCATAAAGGTATCATAACATTTTCAACGTGACGGGTAGTTTCCGATAATGGGCAATTTTATTAATGCTTTGTTGTGTCTTTGTTTCTACCGTAATTGTGATCTAGTGCAGTAGTGCTATGTTCCTTTGTGCATGCAAACTTCTACTGCGGTGCAACAGCTTCGATTAACCTTTTTCTTAGATCAGACTTCACTTAGATTAAACTTGATGGTCATTAACAACGGTGGTCTAGGTACAATACGATACCAAATTCCGACAAATAGGGTCACGAAGGGTAATACTAGCCTAGCTAAAACACAACTTTGATAAATTATCATGAATAAGTGAGACATGTATTCTGTCCGTGATTCCAATTTTTTCACCAGATTTTCACAGTTGAGTTATCCTGCGGTTATTTTCTTAATCCTCATTTCTGATGCATTTTATCTGCTTTTGGTGCAAGTTTTCTGGTTACTGACTGTCACTGTTCCTTATTCACTTTTGAATTCTTCTGTGATTAGCTCTTCTGAATGTTAAAGCATCTGAATCGTTCCTTGAGCGAATTCA
Organism: Triticum dicoccoides; assembly: GCF_002162155.2. Classification (NCBI taxonomy): domain Eukaryota; kingdom Viridiplantae; phylum Streptophyta; class Magnoliopsida; order Poales; family Poaceae; genus Triticum; species Triticum dicoccoides. The sequence goes on along the minus strand of NC_041393.1, from coordinate 627,511,839 downwards.
AGTTTGGTACTGCTGCCTTGGTGATTTTGGGGTCTGTACCTTAATCCCAACTTTGCATTCTTGCCAGTAGAATGTTTTTTGCGGGAGAAAAAGGTGCCTAGATTTTTTGCTATGCATCTGATAAAGTTAAATGAGTGCGTCTTTCTGATGCCTTTCCCTTTGATTTCGCGTTCCGCTAAAACTAAAACCGTGAATATTTTGAGAAAGATGCAGATCGAAATGTTTGGCACCTTAAGTATACGAGAGAAAAAGTATAGCCAAGCTCTGCATGCATATTAACTGCTCACTAACTTAGAAACTGCCATTAAAGATGTTGCCGCTCCCGTGACCTCGTGGAACGACGGCATGCTGTCCTCTTCCATGATGCCTATTGGAATTTCTTTGAGAGCGAGGGGTCAGAAATTTTTAGTGGGTGCACTTGTGTTGAAAATTCAAATGGATATATTCTCATTTCTCAATAATTCAAAAGGATTTGTAAAATCCCTCTTCCCTGACGAACTCCATGTCTGCATGTACGCAACTTAAGAACCATGGTGGGCATAGGTGTGGCCTATTTGTGCATCACCTGGCACAATCCAACCCAACCCTTGGGCCTTCCTAAGTGTTGCACCGGTGTTTATCCCAGTCAAATTGGGTTGCCGGCCCATTACCGCCTATATTTAGTTTAAATTTTAATTTTTAAAATATAGTTAAAAGCAAGTTCTATAGGATGGCGGTTTGACCCGTTGTGTTGTTTGGCGCTGATTGTTAGCCGACTAAAAGGCGATATATTCAACAGTTAGGTGTGGTGGAAATGCACATGTTGAGATGGATGTGTGCCCACACAAGGAAGGACCGACTCCAGAATGATGATATACGAGATAGAGTTGGGGTAGCGCCGATTGAAGAGAAGCTTTCCAACATCGTCTGAGATAGTTTGGGCATATTCAGCACGGGTCTCCAGAAGCGCCAGTGAATAAGACTAAAGTGTGTTGATAATGTCAAGAGAGACCGGGGTAGATCGAACTTAACATAGGAGGAGTCCGTAAAGAGGGATCTGAAGGACTGAAGTATCACCAGAGAACTAACCATAGACAGTTTGTGTGGAAGCTTACTATCCGTGTGCCAGAACCATGAGTTGGTTGCGAGATCTTATGAATTTTACCTCTAGCCTACCTAACTTGTTTGGGACTAAAGACTTTGTTGTTGTAGTAGTAGTTAAAATGTTCACATCTCTAGACAAAAGGAAGAAGATGATCCATACCTTTATTTCCATAAATTATTCATATATCACGTAAAATGTCCACATAATCAGTCAAAAATCATGACATCACACATGAGGTAAACAAGAAACCATTTACGATAGGCACACGTCATAGACATAGATGGGTTTCTAGTGGGTGCTCATCAGAGATCATGGTATTATGTAGGCGAATTGTTACCCATCAATCATGGACCCACATCATTGACATTAACATGATGACGAGTGTGCGATATGGTTTTTTGTCTGTCAGAGAAATCATGGTCTGTAAGCTGTAGCAATGCTTGCAGGGTATCACAAGCAAATGGCGATACTTCCTTAATCCGGAATTAGTTGACACTCAAACAAATATATCTAAACGTATTTCAGTGCTAGATACATCCGCTTGAGCGTCAAATAATTCCAGACGAAGGGAGTATATCCTTACTAAATGACTACGACCAATCTTGGCAATTTGTAGCAACATAGAGCCAAATAAGTTATGTTACAGGCAATTCTACAGCACAAGATACTCAGCATGTGCAGGCCCTTTATTTCTGAGATGTTGTGCTTAGAGTTAGAAGATAACTGAATCTAAGTGCTATGCCAATTCAACTCAAATAACAGTGACATCGATTCTCTATGCGCCTTCCTGTAAGAGCTAGTTCCACACCTTCTCACGCCCCAATACCTTCCATTCCAAACCAATGAACTAACAAGAGAGAGAACATGGTTTCTCGATCTGTTCCACTTTATTACATGGAGAAGAAGAGGAGCCTACACGCACAAACCTCAACTAATTCTTCATTTGCCTTGTGATGGGAAGCTAGGCATATATGGGATGGACTCATTAGAAGATAGGGAAGGGCGTTTATTTTTTTGCTAGGGGTGCTTCCTCTGCTTTGAGAAAAACACAAAAATGACGGGCTATGGTAAAAAGAAAGGGTTAGTGTCCTAGGAGAGCAGGAGTAAATAGAGAGGCACCAAATTTCATAAATACCCATCTCTCATTATTCTTTAGTTCCCAAATGTTCATCGCTTGTGAGTACATATCTTCTCCTGCAGTTAGGTCTCGAACCAATCCTTTGTGTGCTCCATACCGTACCAGCAAGAGTAAATAGAGAAGTATCAACACTTCAGAAACACACATCTCTTATCACTCTTCTCTAGTTACCAAATGGTTATGACTTGAGGGTATGTATGTTCTCCAACAGTCAGGTCTTAAACCAATCATTTGCATGCTCCTTAATCTGATGTCGTATCAACTTAAAGACAATACACACAAAAATAATAACCATGTCCTCTTGCATCATAGAGCGATTAGAACATTATTAAAGTGCATGGTGATTTTCTATATTTGGCAATTTCATTAATGCACATCACCCTAGGACAATAATTAAACTCGGCCTTTGCAACACCATGATGGCAAGGCATGGGCAATGCACACATTCAACATACCAACCAGCAGAAAATAAAAATAAAAATTAAAAGCCAAGGAGGAAGATACCCATAGTCGGCGTCTTTAAATAAGGCACCACCTAGCAGGTGTGGCGTTGCAAAGGCCGAGCTCCATGGAGCTTGTTTTGAAAAATAAAATAAAAATCAAAATATATTTAAAAGTTTCAAAAAATGGTGATTTTTTCCTACAAATACATATGCATATTCCTCAAGTATGTATAAAATTTCATCAACTAATTTGATTATTTGCATGCTACAGAAGAAAGACAAATATCTGACCCTAAATACAACAAAGAAAAAGCCTATTTTAATCTGTGTTTTTGAGTTTTTTATGTACATCACATATGACTATATATGTTCATAAATTTGTATACATGTATACTATAAATATATGTCCAAATGAAAAAAAATCAGTTTTTTTAGATGTGAAAAAGGTATTTTCACTGAAAAAAAGAGTAAAGAGCTCAATGGAGCTTGGCCTATGCAGGCACTTTTGGACCAGCGAACCAACCTGTGGTATCCCCAGTCCATCAGGGTTCAAATCCTGGTGCTCGCACTTATTCCTGGATTTATTTTAGGATTTCCTGTGATGCGCATTCAGTGGAACGAGACGTTCCCGTCGACGACGAGGTGCCTACAGTGACTTCGTCAATTTCAAGATGATATGCCGACTCAGACTTTCGGAGGTACTTATAGGGGTAGGGTGTGCGTGTGTGCATTCATCAGGATGAGTGTATGCGCACCTATATGAGCGCTTGTGTCTATACTATGTTAAAAAAAGGCACTTTTGGACCACGTAGCTCCTCTTTGATCATGGCAGCACTACAAGGCTAGGAGGAAAGAATGCAAATCAAGACCAATTTGCAAAGCAATTCGCTGATGAGGTACAAACAGCCACACTGTCTACAGAAATTTGCATGATTTTTTAATACAACTTAAAACATAAGAGAACATGCTCAGAAGTACCATCAATATACAAGAAAAACATACGCGTAGCAATGTTACAAACTTACTTATAGAGATAACAGAGATTCCACATATTGGTAAATCAGGAGAATGGTTACTTATATGCACATGCTGCTATTGCAGACATCAGAATATTTCCAAAAGATAATCAAATCTATCAGAGTTGTATCAAAACCAGTGATGGACCATTTGCGTAAAACAAATAATCTTGGGATATCACCCTGAGCTGCCCTTTATCTTCTTGCACATTGGCCAGACTAAAATTATGGTGATATCTCATCCAATCCGTCGTTCGAAGTAACAGAATTGGAGTGCAAAATTCAGGAACTAGCAGCAGTTACAATCACCCTTATGACCTCTTCCACCATGATGCATAGTAGCACACTCCTAATATTATTCAGATGATAGCCAATAGGTCCTAAAAAGACAACAAGCGCCCTTGCTTGGTAAAAATACACTTTCTTTGATCTGAATAGCTTATTTCACCGGATTGCTCGGCCAACGGCAGCTGCACTATCTATTCTGGTCCACTTCAGTTCTCCGAATCATCAGAGTCACTCCTCTCAGGCTCAGCTTCTTCGCCATTTGCAGCAGGCTCTTGAGCGTCTGGCTTGGGTGCAGGAGCTGGTGCAGCTTTCTTGCGGTCACCACCTTCACCACCCCCACCTTCACCACCTTCTACAAACAAGTTAAAGAACTTTATACGTAGACAGGTTGGCATACAAACGGCGAGATTTCCTTTCTATGATGGTTTGACCAATGAACACAATGCAATCATGATACAAAACCGAAACGTCGGTGTCGATCTTTTAACAAGGTTACGTTTGGAAACATCTATACGCAATCACTATAATGGCATGCTTAGGAGATTCACAACATTATCTTTATCAACAAGGGAAGTAAATATAGACATAATGGTTACTAAAGTGAAGGGCAAGCAGTTTGTGCATTAGGAAGTTGATGATGAGACAATGGAAGTGCAAAACTACCAACCAAATAGTACAGAAAGAAACAAATTACTGCCATTTATTCCATTGCAATAAGGTGAAATATTTTGCATATCCCACGGACCAAAAGGATACTGACAGACACTCCATGCATAATACTTATAAGATCCTTCTCAACTCGGTGAACAAGCTCTGCCTGCAAAAATGAGTGCATGCAAGCTTTAGCATCCTGATTAACAGTATATTTCAATCAACATGGAAAAAATTATAGCTGAAGGGTAGTCAATTCATATATACATTCAAGTCAGGCTCTCTGCGATAACGTCGCCTGCGTGCATCCCTCATTGGAGGAGTAAGTCCATGCTTGTATTCAACTTCTTCAGGAGCAGGATCAACATCTTCTCTTACCATTACCATCTGTTCCAGTTTAAAATGATTAAAAGGCCTACAAATTAATGAGATATATACGCAAACCTTCACTTTTACCTGACCAATATCAGCAGCTTTAACTAAAAATGAATCATCATATGTCTTATATGACTCCACAACAGTTGGGAGATCCAAGAGAGATGCAGGAAAGCTCTGGTTACCAATCATAAATGTGCCACTTCTTCCATCATCTGTAGGAGGAAAAATACCATCAACCAGAAGGTGACAAAGATTAAGTAAAGATCAGTCCTGATAACAATTATATACTACTCCCTCCGTCCCATAATGTAAGACGTTTTTTGACACTAGTGTAGTGTCGAAAAACATCTTACATTATGGGACGGAGGGAGTACTATAGTAAGTTGTATTCTCAAAAACCATGAGAGACCATTGCGTTGTAATTACAGGAAATGAAACACATAAACTGAATATGCACATACACAATGCTACATCTAAAGTTTGGCATGAATTAATTTATCAGCATTTGAAGGGTATAACTACAGAGGTTGTCTAGTAAGAGCCTGTTATGCCACTATGAAAAAGCCTAAGTTTTTCAGAATCATATATTTACTGACCCAAGTTTCTTTTTTGTTGCCAATATAGACTGGTTATAAATAAGGCAAGTTGAGCACATCTGGTTAATGCAATCCCAGTAACTTGTGGAAAAGGGAAAACAAACACAGAAAACAATTAAATGAGATCTTCAAACTGATCTCATCTCATCCGCAGATAAATATCTAGAACGCAGCAACTGTTGAGCTACAAATAAACAACGCAGGTGTGGAGTTTTGTGATACGGTGATACTTCAATTATCTATTTAATCTGTGTGAGCAACGCTCATTTGAATTGTGTTAATGAGACAGTTAGAACAGACTAATCTGCTAACAACACATTCCAACCTATCAGTGCAAATATAGGGCATCAACAAATACAGTGTTAATCACGGTTCACTTTATTCATGTTTCAGACAGGAGATAGCACAATGAAGCGTGTAATCGCCGGCCGGCCGGCGATGGGCCGTTTGCTTCAAACTACCAAGAACACTTAACACATACCAATATACCAAGATGCGAGTCAGTAGTGCGAGATATCGGCATATCACTAGGGCAGGGTATCCCAATGCCAAGTAATAGTTCGTCAACCACATGCTGGCATGCTGCCACGCCAGAAAACTATGTAACAAATAACCGTCTCTGTTGCAGTGTATTCTCCGAGAAATACCCGTATCTGTTGCTCAGATCCACACTTCTACTACTCTACAACAATTTCCCGTGGAAACAGGAAGTAGAATTTGCGGGGCGAAGAAGAAGAGAGGCAGGGGTCACCTGAGAAGGAGAGGTTGAGGGAGGCGTCCTCGGGGTTGGAGGATGAACCGGCAGCGGATTCGTTCATAAGGCGCTCGATCTGCTCCGCCACAGAAGGGGGCACGCGGAGGATGAAATGCTCATCCATGGCAATTACACTGTGGGGAATCGAACTCTGTACAAGATTCCAACAGAAGTAAGTTCGAATGATAGCTACCCCTACCCCTTTGTCTGTTTGCCCTAGAGAAGAATTCACATCATCATTTCAAAATAAAATAGTTCTGTTGTACAGGCATTTCGTTGATCCTCATTCATTAACATATGTTTCACTTTTCAAATCACCATATTTGGAAGGTCGATGGAACATTGAATGGTTCGGTGACAGCAGTCCTAGAGCATTTGTAGCCCGGTTTTTGTTAAAGTAGGCCAGTTTTGCTGGATATTATATTGCAATGGACTTACTATTGAAATTAGAGTTCTCCTTACTTTATTCTCATGAGAATGAAGTTACATGGTTTGCTAAAATTTATCTTTACATGGTGTGGTGCAAATACATAAATCTACATTGATATTTCTCTGCAAAAATGTGTATCACCTAGCAAACATTATTTCTTTTGCAGGTCACCCACAGGTGTCGCAAAATTTACAGGGCTTTCTTCAAACTCCAATTTCTTTAATACCGTAATTTTCGAAAGATTTGGAAAGTCACCTACAATTATCGTGTGTTTCTTGGATTTATCTTTCCAACTACCTCAATATGTTTAACTGCATAATTCCACTGAACTCAACAAGTCAAGAAAGACACACAAAATCGATCTATTAATTATTTCTCTTTTATTTATTGCATAGCTTCCCCCCTGAGCCCCTGTAACCCTAGAACCTATACACACCTACCTACAGTTATCCTTACAAGTGCCCAGATTTGCATTGGCGTGGCCCGCTTACCGGATTGGCCGCTGGCCGTAGCCTCCCCTAGCCCCGCCGCGCGCGCGTCCACGGCTCCGGGACGACGACAACGACCGTTTCCGAAGCGCGAGCCTCCCCTCGCCTCTCCTCTCCGGTCGCCGGCGATGCCCCCCTCCCGTCTCCGGCACCAAGAGTCCCCGGCCAGACACTCCGCGGTGGCGGGAAGAGTTAGGGTGGTGGTGGAGGAGGATCCCGCCGGCGAGCGTGGCTTGGATTTGGGTGGGGATCGATGGAGCAGAGCACCGCCACGCCCAAGACGATGAGCTCTGCTCGTGCGTTTCCTATGCTTTTAGAGGAAAAGTTTTTTTTTCTCTCACAGCCTAGTTGCTCGGCCCATGGAAATAAGGCCGAGCAATCGGACATGAAGTTTCTACGCACAGGAGCAAATGCTCCTAGTGTGAACAGTAAAACGAAAAAAAATAGAAATAGATTCGAAAAATTCTGAAATATTTCTGTGTCATACTTTCACAAATGTTTGTTGTGCATGCAAAATTTCATCGCAAAATCATATTGGTGAAAGGCGTGGTAAAAAAACAAAATCGATGCTCTGAAAATGTTACTTACAAAAGCTTTTTGGGGCTCTGATTTTATTTTTTTGGCACGACTTCCACCAATGTGATTTAGTGATGAAATTTTGTATGCACAACAAACATTGGTGAAAGTTTGTCACAAAAAAAATTCGGAATTTGTTGCATTTTTTTCCTAATTTTTGATTTTACAGTTCACACCAGGAGCATTTGCTCCTGGGTGTAGAAAGGTACTTTCGCAAGCAATCGGACATGAAGTTTTTACACCCAGGAGCAAATGCTCCTAATGTGAACAGTAAAATAAAAAACAAATCTAAATAAATTTGAAAATTTCCGAAAAAAATTGTGTCAAACTTTCACAAATGTCTGTTGTGCATGCAAAATTTCATCATAGAATCACATTGGTGGAAGGAGTGGTAAAAAAACAAAATCGATGCTTTAAAAATGTTACTTACAAAAGCTTTTTGGGGCTTTGATTTAATTTTTTTGGCACGACTTCCACCAATGTGATTTAGTGATGAAATTTTGCATGCACAACAAATATTGGTGAAAGTATGTCACAAAACAATTTGGAATTTTTTGAATTTACTGTACACACCAGGAGCAAATCCTGGTGTGAACAGTAAACTAAAAAACAAATCTAAATAAATTCGAAAAATTCTGAAATTTTTTTGTGTCATACTTTTACAAATGTTTGTTGTGCATGTAAAATTTCATCGCAAAATCATATTGGTAGAAGGCGTGGTAAAAAAATTGATGCTCTGAAAATGTTACTTACAAAAGATTTTTGGAGCTCTGATTTTGTTTTTTTTTGGCACGACTTCCACCAATGTGGCTTGGTGATGAATTTTGTATGCACAGCAAACATTGGTGAAAGTATGTCACATTTTTTTTTGAAATTTTTGTTTTTTTTCTATTTTTGGATTTTTCTGTTCACACCTGGAGCATTTGCTCCTGGGTGTAGAAAGGTACTTTCGCGAGCAATCGAACATGGAGTTTCTACATCTAGGAGCAAATGCTCCGAATGTGAATAGTAAAACAAAAAACAAATCAAAATAAATTCGAAAAATTCTGAAATTTGTTTGTGTCATACTTTCATAAATTTTGTTGGGTATGCAAAATTTTATCGCAAAATCCCATTGGTGGAAGGCGTGGTAAAAAAAAAACAAAATCGATGCTCTGAAAATGTTACTTACAAAAGCTTTTTGGAGCTCTGGGTTTTTTTTTGGCACGACTTTCACCAATGTGATTTATTGATGAAATTTTGTATGCGCAACAAACATTGGTGAAAGTATGTCACAAAAAAATTCAGAACCTTTTGAATTTTTTTCCTATTTTTTTGATTTTACAGTTCACATCAGGAGAATTTGCTCCTAGTGTAGAAAGGTACTTCCGGAAGCCAGCAATCGGACATGGAGTTTCTACACCCAGGAGCAAATGCTCCTGGTGTGAACAGCAAAATAATTTCACCTCGAGTTGCTCGGCCCATGGAAATGAGGAGCTCTACTTTGTCGTTTCCAGATGCGTCGCGCAAGCTGGAGTGTGCTCCACCTCTTGCTTGTGCTTGCATAGGATGGCACAGCCATCGGGATCTGTTTCCTGGATGATGGCGGGATGCATTTGTGCAGCCGGTCCGAGCACCATTGTGTGTGGTCTCCCTGCCACCAAGGTACTGCCGCCGGTCGGGTCCGTGACATGAGGCCACACGATCGAGAGCCACCTTCTAGCTTGTATATGTGTTGTGTGTGCTGAATTGCAAGTGTTCGACAAAATGCATGATTCAGATACAAGCTATAGAGAGTTAAGTTTAGGGGATCGGCTAGAAACGGCAATTTTTTAGAGGAGCAAATATCCTTCGCTAAAGGATAGTCAGTTGTATTCTCCTCTAAATTATATGGGATTGTTTAGAGATGCTCTAAGCACTTTCTAGCAGAGAGCCTTCTTACTATTTTTTGTCACTTCCTTTGACTTTTTCTGTGGGGTAAAAGCAATTTCATTGCTTAACCTTGGTGATTCAGTCGGTGCAGTATAGCAAGGACCAGACCTCAGACAAACTGTTTGTGGCATGCCATGGTGACCTATTTGATCTAGGCGATGAGCAATATTATTTCCAGCTCGGCGAAGTGTGCCAATGAAGTACAGTTTATCTTGTGCAAGAAGATTTTTTTTCTCACCAATAATAGAGGCCGTCGGGGACTCATGTTGGCTGCCAATTCGGATTCATTTTTGACGATGATGGGCTTTGTGCTCCACTCATAGGTCAGCACAATCCCCTCCATGCATACAGTCAACTGCGCCTCTAGCGGACTATTACAAGTATGAAGATGATGGCATGACTTGAAGACGATTGAGCCTCCTTCATCACGGAGGATCATACCAACACCTTCTTTTGTTGCATCCATGTTGGATGCACCATCAACATTCAACTTGTTCCAGCGCACGGGAGGTTTTTTCCACTGATCTGGCGGTCTTCCATTGATAGACAACGTACCTATGTGACAAGCTTCTTTCAAGTGAGAGATACATAAGCTAACAACTTCTTCGGAAATGGCATAAGGAGTGTGCACATCAACAAATTAGTATAAAAACTTTCTTCAACTATTAGCATGGCTGACTGAATTAGTAGTTCGGACCGCATCATGATGAACACTGGATTCAGTTAACTGAACCCTCAGGAGTATGCACATTAGTAGCTTAGTATGACTACTTTCTTAGCATTACCATGCCTTGCTTACTTAGTAGTTCAGACTTCAGAGTGCAGCGTGATGTTCCCTGGATTCAGCTAATTGAAGCTTTATGAGTATGCAGATTTATAGCTTAGTATAAACATTACCCGCAAAAAGCTCATTATGCACATTAACAACAAAGAGACTTTGTGTCCGTACATTTTAAGCCAGGAGAAGCCAACAGGCTTCATATCATTTGACACTGAATTCAAGCTTCATATCCATGCAATGTTACAATTTACATTTTTTTCTTCTAAAAGCTATCTTCAATATTATCCAGAAAGAAACGGAAATGGAACATCTTTCTCGTAGTATGTGAAGTTGATAACTGGTGTAATTTGCTAATGACACATTGACGCTTCATTTTGATAATGTACATCAGTCAGTTAATGATTTTAAAATTCACGGCTCATGTAATACATGGGAGCTATATTGGGTTGGGTTTTGTGAGTTGCCGGATTGTTGCCATTGCTTTTCCTTGATTAGAAGATTTTTTTTAGAGGGTGAACGCTGGTAGTTGGATGACCCATCTCCTTCCGCTTGGCTGGCGTAGACAATCGGAGGGTAAATTGGATGCATATTGTTCTCTGCAAGTTATGGTTGATAAATGCAGATGCACATTTCTATAATAGTTTCCTGTGTTTGCATGGGTGAAACAGTTAATTTGTACTTAGTATGCATTGATGCAAGTGAGATAAACTACCGAGTAGTGAGTTTTGAACTGTTTAGGGTGAGGACAGGCATGGAGGCACCTAGCAAGGTACCGTGTCTGTCCAGAGTAAGTTCATTCGAGAAGGCTGCAAGGGTTTACGCAGAGAACCCTTTTGGATAATGTGCTGACCTTGCCAGAATCCTTCGCTTGGCGAAGCTTATGGCTTGCACCGTAAGTCAAGACCAGCACCCCTCCCAGAATCCGAGATGTGCTGACATTTGATACAACTTGCCGGACATATTTGTATGACATGCCATTCAGACTCATTGTTGGGGTTAACAATCACTTCCAGAGTTTGATTCTGGCAGGGGTGCTGGTCCGAGATGAGACAGTAGAAAGTTTCGAGTGGGTATTCTTAGAATTCGTACGAATAATGGGAGGTGTCGCCCCTAGGACAATACTGACTGGTATGGAACTTTATTGTGTGTTGTTCAAGATGTTTTTTTTGGGAGTTTCATCCTTGTACCTTCTTTGCTTGGCTTTTTTAATTTGGTGATGTTTCTAGACCAGAATCTCGTGATGGAGCTGTGTCGCGGAACAAATTGAACGGTTTGTCTGCGCCAGCCAAGTGGAAGGAGATGGATCGTCCAACTACCAGCAAGGAGAAAGCATCGATGAGGCATGCCACAAAGATATACACAAGAGTTATGTTCGAACAGTTCGGACATATACTGTATGAGTGTGGGGCATACCAGGTAGAAGAAATCGGAAAGGGCAAAATATACTCCCTCCGTTCCAAAATATAGTGCTTCGTCTATTCCCGTGCTTCAACTTTGACCATAAATTTAACCAACGAGACCGACTGCGACGGGAGCAAAAATTATACCAGTGAATTCGTATTCAAAAGAAGTTTTAAATTATATTTTTTTTCTCCCGCCGCTGTCGGTCTCGTTGGTTAAATTTATGGTCAAAGTTGGACCTCGGAGAACGCGGACGCACTATATTTTGGAGTGGAGGGAGTATGTTGCAATTCACACGGAGGCTGAGCGGAAAGATAAGTGGTGCAGAGTGGCATATGAGGTGGAAGTGCTGGATGGAGGTGACGAGTTTGAATGCGAGTGTGGTTAGTTTGCTCACATGGGATTATTATGCAGCCATGTCCTGAAGATATGCTGAATGCGGTACCAGTGAATATGTGTGAGGAATCAAATGATTTAAATATGCTGATCGTGTCATCTTCGATTGCTGCATTCAGGTGCTCGATTTCATCCGAATAAAAGAACTTCCAAGCACATTGTTCCAGAGATGGAAGGAATATCCTGCCTCTACATGCATGCAATGGAGCTTGTGCGGATGGGCGACACAAGTGTCGAAGCTTACGAGAGGTTAATGGGTGTGCTGAAGAACTTCATGGTTGAAGTGCAACCATATGCAGAAATGAGATGGTCTTAGTTTAGAGGACCGAATGGCAGAAAAATGGGGATGTAGTTAACAAGTTACTGGCAGTAGGTGCAGTTGTTGTTGTTATGGACACAAGGGACATTGGAAACCAAGGCGAGGATGCACTATCAGTGAATGGGCCTGCAAACAGGCTGGAGGGGTTGTTGGCACCGAGAAAGAGAAAGGAGATGGGCCGACCAACAATGAGCAGAAAGATGGCACGGTACGAGGGTTTAAGCAAGAGGACAAGATTATGTACAATTTGTCGGCAGCAAGGCCACAAGAGGGCGACCTGCCCAGATCATGGCGATGTTCCAAAACCAGTTAGGACTTAGGATATCAGGACGGTGCTATGGTGTGGAAGGACATAGGCGAAACAACTGCCACAATGTTGGTGATCTGCGTCTAAACAACATATGATGATGGGAATGTTAGGTAGGATTTCTGTCAATGAGTTCAGTGGGGTGTGATTGTGTGCTTCTGTTAGTACATCGGACCGAAAATCTGTTGTCAAAGTAGTCTGTGATCGTTCAGGATGTTCGTCTGAACTTATCTTGTATCCATCTTGATAGGACCCATTATGGTGCATTCCTTGGATTATGGCTATCATTTACAGGGGCAGTGCTGATATTAGTTCAGATATTGCTGGTCCCCAGGATAGCATGAACGAGTTTGACATGGCAGTAATATTTCTGTATTTTCATTGAACTGTGGTCTTCCCGAACATATTTGGGATCATATTTATTAAGAAATTTTTAGTTTTTTGAATATCTAGCACTGAAGCAGATTCATCTCGTCAGGGAGATTTTGTAGGGTCTTGGTGCAAGCGTACTGCTGACCACCTGCAACCCATCCATTGTGGTTCAGTTTTGCATGCTGGTTGTTACATACGGGCGTGTGTGTAGTGTTGCTTGTTCAATGGTAAATAATGTTTAATGCTTGTAACTGTGCAATGCAATAAATGAGGTACCCGTTAGTCCATAATCCAAACGATCACGGCCCACCCGTCTTATTTAATTCCGAGCCGGTGCGGTGGAGGCCGGTGGCGTTTGGACGCCTTGCAGTCAGACGTGGGCCATCGGCCCTTGTTTACTAATAGGAATACCTGAGATATACATGGGCCTATATAGCGTGCGTTGGAGATCTCGAGGGGAACAGAGGGGTACGATAACGAGGGCATATGTGCTCGAGCACAGAAAAGCACTTTCGCACTTTAGCAAACTATATAGCACGGCAAAATATTTTCACAGAAAAAAGGCACTGTACAAAATCGGCCCCAACCTCTGTTCGCTCCGCACCAGCCTCTGCCTTCTTTCTCTCTCCGGCCGCCGACGCCCAAATCGTTGAGTTTACACAATACTGGTCACTTTGTAGGCACGGTCAGGAGTGCAGAAGGAACGCGAACCTTCATGAACTTTTCTATGCTCCCGGCCTCGGAAATATCCGTGGAAGGCTCGGGTCCATCCTCGCTGATTCCGCTGTCGCTCGATCTAGACTTCCACGACTAGGAGGCAGGGGTCAACGAGCTTGGCTTCTTGATGTTTCTAAAATTTTTGATTCTTGATTTTTTTATGTTCAAAATCACGTTCTATTTCTCCTTCAAAAAGAAATGATCCAGCTTGTTTCTCTCTCTAGATTTTCATGTTCTGTAGATCCAATTTTTGGTGAGATGGATGGTGAAAAACAATATTCATGATTATTGTTTAAAATCTTGTTCATGCCTTTTTTAAAGATTCGTTTTGGGTCCTTTCTCCAGAATACTATTCAGGATTTTTGTTCTTTTTTTTGCGTGGAACTTGGGGATCTGTATTCAACAAAAGCACACCTAGCACAATCAGCCATGAGGCTACTGACTAGGAAAGGAGGTTCGGTACCCATCCAACTCTCGGTAACTAGCAAAGAGCAACCTCGTTTAGCACAGAGGTGCGCCAAAAAGTTGGATGATCTAGATACAATGCTGAATAGAAAAAGAGATAAAAGTAGCAGAAAAATCCCCTATTTCCAGTAGAAGCGGTGCCACCACAGAACGAGTGTGGTAGCGAGAGTTCCAGAGGTTCACGACCTCAAGGCAATCCACCTCCACAATTACTTCTCGGAATCCTCTGAGATTTGCAAAACGCACACCATCTCTGAGAGCCAGACCTTCAGCTATTAGCGGATTCGTTACATCGTCATGAGGTTTACACCAAGCACCTTTCAGTGCAGATGATGATCGAGCCCCCCCGCCCGCCCCGGCCTTACCATGCTTGCTGTTCACAGCCGCATCGGTGTTGATCTTTATAAATCCATCATCAGGGGGGGCGCCATCCATGCCCAGGCAAGACCAAGGCTTGCTCATTTGGTAGCTCTAGGATGGAAAGAGTTTCTCTGATCATTTTTATAGACACCATCAGTTCAGACTTGACCTTTTCGTGGATCCACTTATTCCTCTAATGGCAAATGGACCACATAACCGAAATTATCTTAGCCCTTGTCTGCTCCTGAACAATCGGGTCACAAAGTAAGTCTTGTGCCCAGGACCTTGGGTGAAGCCTCGACAGTCTGAAATCAAACCAGAGTTGTGCTTCATCCCAAAAACGCCGTGCATGTTGGCAGTGCACCAGAGCATGCATAAGATCCTCCACCTCTGCCATGCACATTCTGCATAGACTATCATCTTTGATGTGTCTCCGTTGTAGTGAGTGCTCATCCGGGACAATTCCTTTAAGTACTCGCCACTAGAACACCCGTACTTTGGGCACTACCTTAAGTTTCCATAAGGCTTTCCACACATGTTCATCATTCTTTGAGGTGTCAGTTACCGTCCCTTCTCCTTGAGCTTCACGCTCTTTATGGATCATCAAAGTACGGTACGAAGATTTCGCAGTGAAGATGCCCGACTTCTCAAAAGCCCAGGCCACATTATTTTCTCCACCACAAGTTCTCAGAGGAATATTCAAAATTGCATCATCGTCTGGTTTCAGAAAAGTAACTCGGACAAGATCAGTTTTCCAAGTCTAATTCTCCATGTCAACTAACTCATTCACATGCTGCAGCGTAGTATTTTGTGGCTTGAGCATTGGTAACATGGAAATAGTATCTGGAGTCCATTTATCATCCCAAATAGATATGGTGGATCCGTTTCCAACCCGGTGAATCAGCCCGGGTTCAAGTGTGTCCTGCCTGCAACAATCGCTTTCCAAATTGCTGAAGACGATGAAGGAACACTAGCACTCATAAAATCTGTATCAGGGAAGTACTTTCCTTTCATAACCTTGGCACACAAGGAGTTCGGAATTGTGATGAACCTCCATCCGTGTTTCCCAAGTAAAGCCAAGTTAAAATTGTGTAAGTCACGGAACCCCATCCCGCCCTTCACTTCTGGTGTTGCAAGCTTGTCCCAGGCCAGCCAATGCAAAGCCTGCTTGTCAAGGGAACTATCCCACCAATACTTTGCCATGTATGATGACCATTTGGAGCAAACTTTTTTTGTCAAGAGGAAGCAGCTCATGCTATAAGTTGGCATAGATTGAACAATTGACTTTAACAAGGTCTCTCTGTCAGCACAAGCCAAGAACCTCTCTGACCACCCTTGAATTTTGCCACGAATCCGTTCATCAATGTGATCAAAAGTCCCGCTCGTAATCCTCCCAACAGAAGTAGGAAGGTCGAGGTATCGTTCACTGAGAGTTTCACTGTGAACGCCGAGCATCTGTTTCACATGTATCCTCCTGGCTTCAGGTGTGTTCGGACCGAAGAAGATGTCACTTTTGTCCTTTTTTGCGAGGGTAAAGAATTTTATTCCATAAGAATAGGGTTACCATCGAGAGGCAAAAGTTCCTCTATGCACGGTGGTCCACGATCTAGCCATGCAGCAGTCGCATTCTCAATACGACTATACAAAGCCATACTTTTGTCCTTGTTAACACACTGACCCGAGCACTGAGCATATATCCTGAGCATTTCATTGAGTCTAGTCACACTCTGCATATTGGCATTGATAAATATGAGACTATCATCTGCGAATAACAGATGATTAACCCATGGTGATCTTAAACTCACACGGATTCCCCTATCCACATAATTACCACCGAAGTATTTCGAAAGAGAAGAGAACCCCTCAGCACAAAGTAAGAATAAAAACGGTGACACAGGATCACCTTGTCGTAAACCCTTCGAGGGAGTGAAGAAAGGCAATAGTTCACCATTCACCTTCACCGCAAATCTGACTGAAGACACGCATTTCACGATCAGACGCACCCAGCTTGCACTGAAACCGAGTTTAAGTAGGATGGCTTCCAAGAAGTGCCACTCTACCCTATCGTATGCTTTCATCATATCAAGTTTCACTGCACTGCAATAATTTTTCCCCATCCTCCGTCTTCTCATCGCATGAATACTTTCAAAGGCGACAATAACATTGTCCGTGATTAAACGGCCGGTAACAAACACACTTTGTTGTTCACTAATAACATCATCAATCACTGTCTCACTCTGTTTGTGATTGCCTTAGCTGCAATTTTCTAAGGTACTGGACAGAGAGAGATTTGCCGAAATTGCGTAATAGACTGGGGATTACGGACCTTGGGTATAAGCGTGATGGAAGTATCATTAAACCCTGCCGGTAGTTCCCCTCCATTGAGAAAATCCAATACTGCAGGAACTAGATCCTGCTCCACAAGACTCCAATGTCTCTGAAATAAACCGCCGTAAAGCCGTCCACACCAGGAGCCTTTGAGGGTGCCATCTGGAAAAGTGCAGCCTTCACTTTGGCCGCCTTGAAAGGTTTAATAAGTTCATCATTCATATCAGGTGTAACACGGCGTGGCACATACTGTAACAGCTCACTCATGTCTGTACCCCCTTTGAGGGTGCCATCTTGTTCTTTTGTTCTTGACTATGTATGTTGGTGAAGAAAAAAATGTGGTCGTATTTTTCTTCTTCTTGAATTCAATTGTTCACGATTTTTTATAAATTGTGTATCAATGCATTTTTGGTTCAAGAATTCTGGAATTGCAATCCACGACCAGCTTCTTTCCTGAGATTTTTCCTTCCTAATGTGTGAAGTTGTGAATCATGAAAAATTGTTTTGACCCAATGCATGGGGATACGCTTCCCATTTTTTTCCTTCCTTATGTATGTGACTGTGATTGTTTCTTTCCCAAAGAAATTCCTTCTAATCCGTAAATCATGGACATATCCTTCCTGATGCATGGAAATATGTTTCCCGATTTTCCCCCTTCCTATTTGTTCACGATGGAGGTGAAGCACATAAAGCTCATATTTTCCTTTTGTTAATGGCCGAGGTAAAATCATAAACTCATGTCAGTATTTTAAGTAGTCCTGGCGATGGATCCGCGGCCCATATTTTCCTTATCTGGGACATCCGCCTCCCACTTAAGATTCGGATCTTTCTTTGACAATGGATCCGCGGCCACCTCCCGACCGGCGTTGAGGTTCTTAAGCGCCATGGTCCTGGCGATGGAATGTGCCCCCTGTGTGGCACGGTAGAGGACGCTAATCACATCTTCTTCCTGTGCTACACGGCATAGTTCCTTTGGTCTTGTTTCCACGAAACGGTTGGGGGACAGTGGTGCAACACCAACTTCCCTGACCTGCTTGCGGAAATTCAAGCCTCCCCCCCTCGCTACAGACATATTAGATGGCTGTGCGTCGGGGTTCTAGCCTGGACCCTGTGGACGGTTCGCAATAAGCTTGTCATTCAGAAGGTGCCCCTTCGGCGTGCGACTGACTCCATCTTTAAAATGTGTGGTTACTTGCAGCTCTGGCGGCCGCTTAGCCGCCCGCAGGACCGGGACGCCATCGACAGACTCCTCACCGACCTCCGTTCGTTGGCCTTTCGCCTGGCGCCTCCGCTCCCGCTGCCACCACCGGAGCCCGACTAGAGGATGTTTCCCTCCTGGCTCCTGGCGCTTGTGCCTTTTTGTGTGTGTGTGTGTGTTGGGCTTGTTGAGCTGTGCCCTCAGCAGTAACCCTTGTTGCTTGCTTGTGCTTGGACTTTGTGTGCCTGTGGGCTTTGTGTTTGTGTGAACCTTGTTGGATGTTGGCTTTGGCATTTGCTTTATATATAAAGCGGGGCGCGAGCCTTTTTCGGTAAGTAGTCCTTCTTGTAAGTAACTCGCCAATGGGCTTGACCCAACAGAAACGCTCCATTCGGCATTTGCGAGACTAGGGTGGTTGGAGGAGGGAAAAAGTGAGGAAGGTTAAAGGGGTGGGGCAAAATTGAGATGAACTAATGAACTAGGGGCACGAAAAGAGAAAACCCTATTATTATGGGGCAAAGGACCTATGATAGCCAGTGAAATCACCTGCGCTTTGCTGCGGGGTTTTCTCCTTGTCAGCTTATCTTGCCTATCTTGCCATTTGCAGCAAAAACTTAGTTTTAGTCTTAGTAAAAGCGAAACTATCTAAGCAAGCTTGTTTCCAATACACAATTTCTATTGAGTACTTGCTACCAAAATAATATTGTCAAAATATTATTTGGAAAAAGGATGCAACATTGAATTGAGATATTTAATGACAATTTCAATCATGTTGGACATGGCCTAGATAGACCCATCATTTTTAAGTTATTCAGTTAGTTTTCATTTGTCTGCATTGGTATTGTTCATCATTAAAGATGGATGTGTGAATCACAATCATGCAAAGGCCGGGTTGTCTCCTTTAAAAAATATGGTATTGTTTGTCATTAAAATGATAATGCTCTTCATTTCTTGGTTGAACGGATTGTGGGTAGATCTTTGTTGGCAAGCAGCTCGAGGATTGGAGCACCTTTGTTGAAAACATATAGAAAGAGTGCACCCTCTACATATTGCTCCACCTTCGTGGTATGGTAGGCAAATCTTCATCTGGACACTCATGGGCAAGACTATTACACTTGTGGTTGAGGCAACACCATTGACAAAATCAAGGCAAAGATCCAGGACAAGGAGGGAAAACCTCGGGTGCAGCAGCGAGGATGGCCTCACCCTGGCAGAATACAACATCGAGAAGGAATCCACTATTCACTTGGTGTGCTGCCTCTGCGGTGAACAATAAGTACCTGGACGTGGCATTGTTTCTGTCTCTAGGTTCGCATGTCTGGTGCCTTTAGTGTCCTCCAGTGGAGTTGTTAGCATTGCTCATCTTGTTGTGTCTTTGTTTCTACCTTAAAGTGATCCATTTATGTTTGGTTGTGGCTACCAACATTTGTTATGGAGTAGCTATGGATGAATTGTGATGAATGAATAAATGATCCCTATGTGTGTTGTTATGTTCACCAGCTGATTTTCGTTTCAGTCTTGTTCCTGATGCATTTGAGTTTGTTTCGGCGCCATCTCATGAGTTTGTGCTGTTTTAGTGATGCTTAACTTTTTTTCTTGTTCCTAGCTCCTCGAAGAACTGAAAGTGACTTGTTCTTACATAACTGATAGTTTCTGTTGGTACTTGTATTGGTTTTTCCTCAAAATGAGTAATCTGAAATTCGTCTACAGTACTGCTATTAACTATCATGAATGTGCATCGAGCTTGAATTTTTTTTTTACTTACACTTTCGGTTCTTAAACCATTGATGTTTGCATGTTGTAATATTGGTTACTTATCCATTACCATGAGGCAAAGCAAGACCAAAGCAAATAAAACATGACACCACAACGCAAACACCGTGTGACAAGTCGTTAATTATTAGCAATCGATATTGACAATTCCATGGACCCTCATGATGTCGTCATGCTTCACCTCATGCTACGCAGCATGCAGTCCTCCTCCATGATTCTATGCTTGTGCACAAAAAAGTAGCCGACGTGGGCATCCTGGAGGATGAATTAGTGTTCGATATCGGGGGCTCCATCGCTGGGCTTGTGACTCTTGAAGAAGACCCGGTGCGACTCCATCAGGAATGTGTAGAGTATTAGTAATCTATGAGCAAACAACTTCCATTCTTGTTGCTACCCCTCTCCAAAGTTCCGATGCCTATCACTCCAATCCAATGGCTAGGCTACCAAGATAGCGAGTGAAAAGTGAAAGAGAAGAACAACAAATCTACCATCGCTAGCTACTTCTTCTGACACTAGGAAATTGGCATCTCAGGAAGATGTTGGAAAGTGAAGGCAGGTGATATAGATAAGTAGGCGGCAGTTGGGCATGAAATATCCATGATGAGAGATTTGAAGACGTGGAGAGCATCGATCGCCTACAATGTTAGGTGTGAGTGTTATTCTAGTTGCAGATACTGACATGAATAGTTTAAAATTACAACTTCACTTCTCTTGGGAACTAGTTTCTTCATTCACCATAGTGTACATACATGTTTTAAGGGGAAGGGGACCCGCATTATGATTCAGAAATTTATTTTATTTCTGTATATGCGTCATGTGACATGCATACTACAAAGTTTTCTGTAGAATTTAAGTTACACTACTTCCATCAACGACCATCACTACCGAAAAATAGTAACTATGGATAGCATACCAACATGGCGGTAGTAAGTAAATGTAATTTCTATGAAACTTATCGTAATCCAATCAAGCAATCATAAAGATATCCATTTGTAATAAAAAAATGAACAGTACAAGCATCGGCAACACTGACCATCACTATCAAGAAGGGCTACGGGCGATGGCGGACGTGTACTCCTCACGGGCATATTGGTCGTTTGGTGAGATACCTCCATAGGTGAGGACGGTGGAGGAAAGGGTGGTGCGTGGTGGTGTTGAGTGATGAGATCTGCCACAGATAGCCACTTGCGAGGGCGATGTGTTGTCGCTATTCACAATACCTGCAATACAATCGTCTGTGGTCAATTTAAAGTTGTGTGGTAAAATTATGTGTTAATAACTATTTTGCATTATATGTTTCTATGTTTTCTGTTTGTATATGTTGTTTTATGATAAAAAGTTGTTTAGTCATCTGACTACACAACTTGCACACGTCTAACCACATATTGATGCTGGAGCAGTCCCATATTCTAGCATCATAAGTGCCTGATGTTCTGTAGCTTGCAAAAACTACTACAAAGGGAAAGGGAAAGAAAAAAAAAGGTGTAAGTGATCCATTAGTATTGTGTGTAAGTCCACCATTGTTCCCACTGTTATGTTCATCTCTAGTCAGGAAGAACTGCGTCAACAGATTCAGTCTTCTCCTGAACTGTTGTTATCTCTTGCACTGTGTTGTTGTAGTCTAGCTTGCAGACACCGGCAGACCAAGAAATTAAAGTTAGCCGGGGAAAAGTTTATGGCCCAAAAATTTTAGATACAAATGCAAGTCGACTTTAACCAAGACTCATGACAGTCAAGTACCAAAAATATGAAAAGGTGGAGCAGCGAGTGATATCGACAGTAAAAGCACGCATCAAGGAGCGGTAGAGCAAGCAAGCAGCGGGGGCGGCAGCGGGCGTGGAGCGGCAACAGACTTGTGCTCACAAAGATAACAAATTGTGCTTCCATTCGCGGTGTATTTGTGCTTCCCGTCGCACTTTATGAAAGACTATATGTTTGTTGTTACGGCACAACTTACATGATGCACATCACGCCTTCACGTGCGTGCGAAGCAGTACACACACATCCAGTGTGTAGCATATGTGCATGTACTACTAGCCTAGCTAGTACACGAGAAAACTAGAGAAACAAAAAAATAAAAAATAAAAACAAGAAGAAACAGACCAGCTCTGAGTCGATGTGCCACGTGCTGCGCTAGCGAGAGCTGGGGAGTGTCCAGATCCAGCAGGCTGGCGACCTGCGGTTTCTTTGACATTGGGCCTTACATTGCCCAGATCCAGCCCAAACTCTTTTCCTCTCCACCGCCTGGGGTGGCTCCACAGTAGTAGATGTCCGATTGCTTGCAAACATGAACAATTTGCTTGTTTCAGGTTCCGTGATATATTGGAAGTAGCTACTTCTTACATAGCTGATAGTATTTGTTAGGTAGTACTACTTGTGTTTATCTATTTTTTGTCCCTACTTGTATTGGCTTCTCCCAAAAATGTACAGTCTGAATTTCTTCTATGGTACTGCTGTTTTCAACTATCGTGAATTAGTACCAAGCTTGTAATTCTTTATGTTCTCCATCCATTTGAACCGACTTTGGGGAGTCTCGACCAGCCACACATCCACACTGACGGGCTGAGCCCTTCGTTCCCCTACTTCATGTGTCCATGTTTCCTCCCTATCACGCACAGAAAAAAATTGAAGTGGCTTTACGTTCTTATGAAACCTTAGATCCTTATCAAACGTTTGAGCTCTGCACCGGCCGCGTGTGTGTTCGAATCGATCATGCTGATGAATTCTTCTTGACAGGCCAAAACTAACAAAACTTAGGCCACAGTGGAAAAGCCACACCAACTAGAGGCCGCCTTTGACGCTGTCATTCGTCCCGGCAACATCGCCTCTCTTGACCTCGTGCGACCAAACTGTGAAATACACGTCGATGATACTTTGTTCTCGAAATAGGCTTTCGTCCTGCTTTATAAATAAAGCAACCATCCATACAATCAGCATCCAAACTCCGAATCATAAATGACGGTTGGGACAACAGCATAATTATGCCCAAAGAACACAAGAGAAATAAGAAAAAAAGCCACCTAGTGGCTGCCGACATGCAGCCCTACAATGACGATAGGTGACGCGTGGTAACCAGAAGCGTATCCAACATGAGCCCAAGTCATTCGCGGTTGCCCTGCCTAGAGAGCGGGTGCCAGTGCTGCCCTATGGGGACGACGATACTTTGCTTGTGCATGAAAACGTAGCTACCCTACTCCAGAGAACGACGGTGCCGAGTCAACCTAGGAGGCAGGAGCCATGGTCATCGTCGAGCTCCCGTCCATCAAAGAAGAGCTTTTACAACCACACCGGGACATGCAGAGTACATGTAAACAACAAGCAAACACTCATCAATGTTGTTGCTGCCTCTCTCCCGATACCTATCATTACCCAATCAATGGCTAGACTGCCGAGATAAAAGTGGAAGAGAAAAACAACAAATCCACCATCGCTAGTTGTTCAAACGCTGGAAAATTGACATCTCAAAATGGTGTTGGGAAGGGAAGGGATGGTGTGCAAATAAGTAGGTGGTAGTTGTACTTGAAATTTTCTGTAATAAAGGTGAGAGATTCTGTCATTTTAATGGCACGGAGGGCATGTACATTTCAAATTTGGGGTGCGGAAAGTTATCCCAGTGGCAGCTTTTAAAGATATGAATACTTTGAAACTACAACTTCACTTCTCTTGAGAACTACGTAGTTTCTTGACTTTCTTCTATCACTGAAGCGTTCTGCATGGTGTAGCAGAAGCAGACCCACAGTATTACCCAGGCTTTGGTTCTATCTTTAATTTTAATTGCCAGATGTTCGTTGTTCGGTTGTTCTGTGGTTTCTTCCCGATGCATTTGATGTCCTGTTCGTAGAGTGCATGTTTCAGGTTACTGATTGTCATCCTAAAAATTTCTTTGTGTTGGTGGTAGTGGTACAGCAAGTTTGTGGCACATAACTTTTTCTGTGATTAGTTCTTGTGAGCATTACATCCGAATCATTACTTCAGATGTTTCTGCATGCTGCCGTACTGCCGCCTTGGTGTTTAATTGATACTCCGTACATTCGAACTGAATTAGTGGCATGTACATCTTTGCCGGCAAGCAGCTCGAGAACGATCGCACCCTTTCTGACTGCAACATCCAGAAAGTGTTCACCCTTCACTTGGTCCTCTGCCTTCGACATGGCCAGTAAGTGCCTGTCCGTGGTGCTGCTTCTGCCTTTGGGTCCTCTGCCAATGAAGTTGTTACCGTGTGTGCTCGTCTTGTTGTGTCTCTGTTTCTACCGTATTGTGGTTCAGTCTTATGTTCGGCTGTGTCTAAACTTCTGCTGTGCTGCAGCAACTTCGGATGAACGATGATGGATGAATATGCGAGCCCTTAATGTCATGTGTAATTCCACTGTTCTGCACAATGTGAGCTGCCATATGTTTGTCTACAAATTCTAGTTTCAGTCTTGTTATTTTCTTGATGCATTTGAGTTCGTTTTGGATTACGTTTCTTTGCCGGCAGCCGGCTAGAAAGAAATGCGTAACACATTCAGCTGTCTCCGAGCTGCTGTAATCTCGTACACCGTGATGTTGCGTAGCTCGGAGACATGAACTTTCTATTTGTAATTTGCTTATTTCTAGCATGACGCCAATTTGTTGGAAGTGGTTAGTTCTCATATATGGATGATATGCATATGAATTTCTTCTGCGGTACTGCTGTTTTTGATTTTTATCAAATGGTTGAGCTGATTTTGGGTAGGTTAGGTCGGTCTGTACCGGGTTGAAGTGCTAGCTCTATTTTCTGGTAATTAAAGTTTGGAAGTGCTATCATTTCCCCTTGATTCCCAATTTGGTTGCAAATAATGATATTCATCGTTCTTTGAATACAAGGTTTTTCAGCTCAAGACCAAAAACAAACAAAACATATGTAGTACACAGCCAGATACCGCACACAAACTCGTTAATTATTAGTTGCTGCGGGTGACACTGCTGACCTCATGCTAGCAGTGAGATGTTCTCCTGATGTGCTGGTGCATGAAGAACTAGCAGTGGCACTCCGCCGGACGGTGCATTACCATCCACAGAGGCTCTCCCCACCGCCATGATATGTTGCGGTTCTTGTTCGCCCCTAGTATTGCTCGCATGCATGCACTCGGTGACGGGGACCTCGGTACCGCTGGCGGCTGGCCGGCGGGTCGTAGTCTGGCGGGGCCTTGCCGTCCTCCATCTCTGCCTTGCCCTCGTCGTCGTCAGAGAGGACAAGGAGGAGGTGGGAGCCCCCCTGGAGCAGTGTTTGGTGTCGCCCTCGTCCAAGGAGAGTGGATGCGACTCCACCGAGAAGTGTGCAGTAGGAGCAAAACACGAACGCACATGGTGTGTTATGGTAGCTACCTCCTTCCTGATACCTATCATTCCCATTCAATGGCTAGGCCGACAAGATGGCAATTGAAAAATTGAAAGACAAGAACAATACATCTACCATCGCTGGTTCTTCCAGCGCTAGGAAATTGACAACTTAAAAAGACGTTGGAAAGGAAAGGAAAGGGAGTCTGTGTAAATAAGCAGGCGTGGTACTTGAACTTGAAGATTTATGTAATAAAGATGAGAGATTTTGATGTAATAAAGGGAAGGAAAGTTGTGTTTTTCTCTGTTTAGTTACTCGGAGTTTCCTCTGCAATGCATTTGATAGGCTTTTTCGAACATGTTTTCTGGTTACTGATTGTTATAGAAATTTTTCTCGGTGTTGTGATGCAAGTTACAACAGGTTGTGGCGCACACTGGCACTTAAATTTTTCTATGATTAGTTCTTGTTAATATTACATCTGAATCACGACCTTATGAACTCCTGCATGCCACTGTACTGGCGCCTTGATGTTTAACTCATTGGAGGTACTTGTGTGCATGTGTGGTAAGTGCCAACTTTGCAAATCAAGACGTGACACCTAATTAAAAGCGTAAGACCAAAACGAAACGAAACATACATTGTGCAAGTAAAAGTTTAAGATCTCGAGTTGGATTAGGTTTTGTTGCTGATGCACTTGAGTTTGTTATGCACTTGAGTTTGTTTTGGATTAGGTTTCTTTCGCTGGTCATGAAGAAAGGCGTCTAACACATTCAGTTGTCTCCAGAGTTGTTGTTATCTCGTACACAGTGATGTTGTTTGGCTTGGAGACATGAACTTTCTATTTGCAATTTGCTTGTTTCTAGCATGGAGCTGATATAGAAGTAACTCCTTATATAGATGACATGCATCTGGATTTGTTCTGTCCTACTGCCGTTTTGGATTTTTATCAAATTGTTGAGCTAATTTTGGGTCGGTTTGTACAGGGTTGAAGTGCTGGCTCTATTTTCTGCTGCTTAAAATTAGCAAGTGCTATCATTTTCCCTCGATTTGGCGCCCGAATTTTGGTTGCACATCGTCATTGATTGTGTTTTCAATGCAATGTAGTTCAGCACAATACCAAAACAAACAAAACATAGGACATAGTCAAACACCGCACACAAACTCGTTAATTATTAGCGGCTACTGGTGACGGTTCTCTTGAACTCGCGCCACGACATCGAGCGGTTCTGCTCAAAAAGTAGTAGTCATGCTCTGCTGGATGGTGCATTGCCACATGCCACACACATAAGCTCTTCGTTGCAACATCACATGCTGCAGGTTCAGGTTCATCCTAGTATTGCTCGCACGACGGGGACCTCCGTCCCGCTGACCGGTGGTTCGTAGTCAACCGCTGCCTTGTCGTCCTCCGTTTGCACCTTGCTCTCGTTATCATCAGAAAGGAAAAGGAGGAGGCGGGAGCTCCGGAGGATGGTGCAGCGTTTGGCTTCGCGGTCTTCCAACGAGAGTGGCTGCGACTCCGCTGAGAAGTGTACAGTAAGAGCAAATTATGAACAAACATGATGTGTCCGTGTTGCTACCTGTTGTTTTATCTATAATAAAGCGGGGTAAAGTGCCCTTTTCAGATCTTGTTGCTACCTCTCTCCTGATACATATCATTCTCATTTAATAGCTAGGCTTCCAAGATGGTAATCAAAAAATTGAGGGACAAGAGCAACACATCTATCATCGCTAGTTCTCACAACGCTAGGAAATTGACATCTTAAAAAGACATTGGAAATGGAAGGAAGGTTGTGTAAATAAGTAGAAATTAGTTGAACTTGGAGATTTATGCCATAAAGATGGGACATTTTGATGTAATAAAGGGAAGGGGGGTTGTATTTTTGCCAGCCGTTCACTGTTTGTTTTTGTAGGAGAAACTTTGGCTATATTCATAATCAATACAGAGAATACCAGAGGTATAAAAATTACAACCAGGTTCACAGATAACCTGGTGGTGACGACTATAAGCACTGGAGCAAGTCGAAGGCGCGCCACTATCATCGCTCCTCCTTGATGGAAGACGGGAAAATTTTATTGTAGTAAACAGTTGGGTAGACATCATGTTAAGACCCCACATGACCAGGGCACGGGAGCATGAACCATTGGCGATGAAGAGTCTTTGATCGAAAGGATGAAACATGTAAACACACGAAGGAATATGAATGAAGACTGGATCCAAAGAGACCATCTGGATATGAAGCACATAATGAATCCTGCGAGATCCTATCGAGACACACCTCCACACGCCCTCTGGCGACGCTAGACGAACTGTCAGGACGGGGATCAAATGTGGGGGACATTATTCCTACTAAGGGACATCACCGCCACCACACAAGCCCAACCAAGACGGTAAACCTAACAAGAATGTGAGCAACGTCCCTCCCGCCTACGGGGCCGAGGTCCTCCGCACCTCTGTGACCCAAAGGCAACCAAGATGGAGCAGACCGCCGACGGCGCTGGCGGGAGGAAGTGAAAACCTGATCGGCTGAGGTCTTTTCTCGGGGAGGAAGAAAGATCGTATCAGTCTTGCTATTTTGTTATGCTATAGTTTCTCTCCCGTGCATTCGATTTACTTTTGGCACATGTTTTCTGATTACTAATTGTTACCAAATTTTTTTATGGTGTTGCTGTACAAGTTACAATTGGTGTGGCACTTAAGTTTTTCTATAATTATTTCTTGTGAATATTACATCTGAATCCTTACTTTAGGAACTTCTGCATGCTGATAACACCCTGGTGTTTAACTCATCGGGGATAATTATGTGCATGTGTGGTAAGTGCCAACTTTGCAATTTTGCCTGTAGGTTGCGGAAATCAGCAAACTGCAATTTCTAGATTTTTCCAGTACAACACCTGATTGAGTGTGCCAACTTTGCAATTTTGCCTGTAGGTTGCGGAAATCAGCAAACTGCAATTTCTAGATTTTTCCAGTACAACACCTGATTGAGTGAAATAAGCCAAGTGTAGCTTTGCTTACTAATCTTTTCTTTTTCGATAATCAGGGCCTCCCTCGGTTCCCTTTTTCATTTTAGAAAAAAGAAACCATGATTGTCTTCTTACATCATTCATTAGCCCAAGGCAATGCAAGACCAAAACAAATAAAACATGATACCACAACGCAAAGGTCGTGTGAAAAGTCATTAATTATTAGCAACTGATATTGAAAATTTCATGGACGCTAATGATGTCATCGTGCTTCACCTCATGCCATCGCAGCATGCAGTCCTCCTCCATGATACAATGCGTGTGAATGAAAGAGTAGCCAACATGGGCATCCTAGAAGATGATTAATGTGCGGCATCGCGGTCTTCATTGCCAAGCTTGTGACTCTTGAAGAAGATCTCATGCGACTCCATCAAGGATGTGTGGAGTATTAGTAATCTATGAGCAAACAACTTCGGTTCTTTATTCTACCTCTCTACCAAGTCCCGATACCTATCACTCCCATCCAATGGCTAGGCTACCGAGATAGAGAGTGCAAAAGTGAAAGAGAAGAGCAACAAATCTACCATCGCTAGATACTTCTTCTAACACTCGGAAATTGGCATCTCAGGAAAACATTGGGAAGTGAAGGCAGGTTATGTAAATAAGTAGGTGGTAGTTGGGCATGAAATTTCCATAATAAAGGTGAGAAATTTGATGACATGGAGAGCATCGGTCGCCAACTATATTAGATGTTAGTGTTATTCTACTTGTGGTTTATTTATATGAATAGTTTAAAATTACAATTTCACTTCTCTTGGGAACTAGTTTCTTCCTTCACCAGAGTGTACATATATGTTGTAAGGGAAGGGGACCTACATTATGATTCAAACTTTTTTTTGACTATTTACTGTAGAGCAAGAGCCCCGCAGTCTTTTTATTCCAGAAATTTTTGCCCAGGCCTGTTTAAATCCGCTCCCATCGGGAGTCAAACCCAGGACCTGGGGTGCTACTAAGGTCACTGCAACCACTAGGCTACAGGCCCGTTCGCTATGATACAAACTTTGATTTTATTAATTGTTGTATATGTGTCATGTGACATGAATACTACAAGTTTTCTGTAAAATTTAAGTTACACTACTTCCATCAACAAAGGATGTAAATGAAGAAATACTAACTATGGATAGCATACAAACATGGCGGTAGTAAGAAAATGAAATTTCTATGGAACATATCGTAATCCAATAAAGCAATCATAAAGATCCATTTGTAACAAATACTACATAACAATACGATCATCGAAAACCCCGACCATCACTACCGAGAAGGGCCACACACGGTGGAGGCCATGTGCCCCTCACGGGCATGTTGGTCGTTCGGTGAGATACCTTCATAGCTGAGGACGGTGGAGGAAGGGCGGTGTGTGGTGGTGTAGAGTGATGAGATCTGCCACCGATAGCCACTTCCGAGGGTGATGTGTTGCTGCTATTGGCGATACTTGGAATACAATCATCTCTAGTTAATTTAAAGTTGTGATAAAAATATGCTCACAAGGATAACAAGTTGTGCTTCCCGTCGCGGTGTACTTGTGATTCCTGTCGCACTTTATGAGAGACTTTTCTTGTTGTTTTGACACATGTCGCATGGCACAAATTGCACATATGCCATGCCAAGAAGTATACACACACACACACACACACACACACATACACACACACACACCGTGTAGCATATCAACACAATAAGCTGCGGGAGAATGCGCCTTCTCGCGATGTCCATGTCATCATACGCACGACAAAAAAATCGGATCGAGTTAGCGACTGGGTTAGGCAGGAGTGCCTTGTTTTGGTCATTCCCGTCGGCCCATCTATCACATATTGATGGGAGAAAAACATTCTTTGTGTGTCGCGGCAAGATAACACCTCCTCCAGGAGGATTTGACTTCCCCGCGAAGGAACACCTCATCCCTTCCCTCGCCACAACCACACTCTCCTATTCTCCACCGCCTCCCCACCCCTCCCCTCCCTCCCCCTCATCTTTGCTTTAGGTGAAACAACGCGGTGAGTCTCCCCGAGGTGTACACTACATGAATAGAAGCCATAACTTGGGCCCGACTACTCCACTCGCTGTTTCCCATGCCTCCATATCTGAGCTCACGTGCGGTGGCGGCGATAGGAAGGTGTGGCGTTGCTCCTCCCCAATGCATTGATAGCAAGAGCTAGAAGGTGTGTGGCGCTGCACACTCTCGTCCCGAGGAAGCCAGAGGTGGACGAGCACAACCCGGGCATCCTTAGCTCCCACTAGTAGAAAAAGGACCTAATATGAGACACATTAGTGCCGGTTCGATTTTGAGCCGGCACTAATGTGTCCATTAGTGCCGGTTCCAACGGCTAGCCGGCCGTTCTCATTAGTACCGGTTCGTGGCGAACCTTTAGTACCGGTTCGTGCCACGAGCCGGTACTAAAGAGGGTGGTGGCAGGGTGTTGTCAGTCTGGGGCCCGTCCAACACCTTTAGTACCGGTTCGTGGCACGAACCGGTACTAAAGGTCGACGTACATAAACCCTTCGTCCACCCGAGCCACTCTGTTCTTCCCCTTTCCCCTCACTCCTCTGTTCTTCCCCTCTCTTCCTCGAGCTCCTCACAAATTTTGCCCAAAATTTGTCAAGATTTGAAGGCCCCCATCCATTCAAATGATCACAAAGGTTAGCAACTTTGTCCTTTCAACTCTCATTGCTAGATTAGCTCTTGCAATGCTTTGTATAGTGATTAATTTGGGAGGAATTATATTTGCTAGTATTTGATTTATATGCAATTTGAGGTCAAAAATAACACTTAGTTTGCATATGTAGGTGTGGTTTACTTAGTGCCTTCTAAATCTCCGTCGTAACCACCGTCGATCGCCCGCACCGTCCCGTCGCCGGCACCACCTTGTGGTGAGGCTCTTGTTCATGAATGTTTTACACATTACCAAATTGATGTTTGTGTGATTTGGATATTGTCAGGACCCCGACTCAATGCCACATCGATCTAGCATGTAACACCTCATATCACTTTGCGGCCTCACGCACGGTATCCCCACGGGTGTCGCCTTACCTTTGCTCGGGACCATTTGCGCCTTTTGGCACACGTATATGATGGTGTCGCTAGCATCCATATGATAAAGAGCCCGGGCTGACATGGCTAGTCGTAAACCCAAAGTGGCACTAACTTACAGGGACAGGCATCCATGACCCAGCATCGAACGTGTCGGTCATCAGCGAGTGAATCCAGGCTGTAGCACTGGGCTAACAGGACTCCGGTATTCATCGCGTGACATTTCCCCGAAGGGACAGACACAGGATCGAAGAAGGACACATGCCGGCCAGCCTAAGTGTTCCGGAGCAGTAGCAAGCTACCAGGGCTCAGTGGAAGCACTAGGAGACATTTCCCGGTAAGAGAGGCTACTAAGAATAAACAACTAGATAGTCAGATCCCACACATAGCAATACACATTACACGTACGCATACCATGCAAGTATGTGTTGTACAACATGGCATCACAGCATAACTCAACAATCATATAGATAAAGGCTCAGAAGAGCCATCATAGCATTTATTACAAACAGGGGTCACATGACCCAACATTCAGAGCAATCAAGCAACAAGCGGAAGCATTACATGTCCGAGTACAGACATCTACAAATGAAAAAGGCTAAAAGCCTGACTATCTACAACGTCCGATCAAGATCGTAGCTGAGGTACAAGCTACTCGTCGAAGTCCACGAGAACACTAATAAGACCGAAGTCTCCGCTGCAAAAACATAAATAAAGCAACATGAGTACAAAGGTACTCAGCAAGACTTACATCAGATCCTATCATACATGCATTGGTATCAAGAGGGTAATGTGGGGTTTAGTTGCAGCAAGCCAGCTTTGACTCTGTGGCTATCCTGTTCTACGACTACCAGAAACTCTTGAGGTGAGACAACGTACACGAGTCCACTAATCACCACACAATACACTACTATGGATTCATCCTCGTCTCCCTACGAGAAGGCCATCCATAGCACTCACACTTGTCTTGAGCTTTTTAGAGTATCCACTTCAAGTTGTATATGTATCATGTAAGCATCCAAGAAGTCCATAACCGCGGACCCGGCTATTCCAATAGATCATGTTAACCCTGCAGGGGTGTACTTCTTCACACACGCTCTCGCCACTTACCGCCATGTACACGTCATGTATCTCGGCAACCTTCAAGCGGAAGCCTGGCGAGGGTGTCGGCCACGACCTGACTAACCACACAAGACTCTAATCCAGGTTTATCGCCTATTCGGGTTCCATCCGCAAGGAGATCCGGCCGGGGTGTCGCTCACGGCCCCAAACGATGTGAGCAGGGTTCCCAAGCCCACCATCCGGGTGCCACTTGGTACACCGTGCCACCTGTGCCTAGTCTGTCCCAAGCCCACCCTGCCGGGTGCCACCTGGTAGAAAAATTGCACTACCTACAAACACCAGAAACTAGTTGCGACTCCTGGACAGAGATCAAGTCGGTTAATAAGTCGAGAGGGCTTGGAGCGTCCGGAGCCCAATGTGTGGTAGTATCGAGTCATTGGACAACATACATAGAACTCGGTGCTTAAGGACGGTTCCAGTGAGAC
This sequence comes from Triticum dicoccoides, assembly GCF_002162155.2. NCBI lineage: Eukaryota > Viridiplantae > Streptophyta > Magnoliopsida > Poales > Poaceae > Triticum > Triticum dicoccoides. The sequence goes on along the minus strand of NC_041393.1, from coordinate 627,478,768 downwards.
AACCCACCATGTACTCCTACATGGCCTCTCACCGCTACCTTTACCAAATCGTGTTCACACACTTCACTCTCAGCATCAGAACATATCATAACACTCCAATTCATTCCCAATGAACCAGACCTGACACAACTCTAAGCAATAGCAGGCATAGCATGGTAGGAACACAACATGGCTCAATCAACTCCTACACATGCTAGTGGGTTTCAACTATTTACTGTGGCAATGACAGGTCATGCAGAGGAATGGGTTCAACTACCGCAGCACAAAGTAGCAGATGAATCGTTGTTGTCCTAATGCAATAACTGAGAGCAGGAGCGAGAGAGTAGGGTTTTATCGAAATGAACAAGGGGGTTTGCTTGCCTGGTAAATCAACAAGGGAGGCACTGCTTCACAGACAGGTACTCTGGAACAGCTCCGGAGCAGGACCTATCGAGAAGGAACGGTGTCGGCAATCAATACACAACATATGCAACAATATGATGCATGAACATGGCATGAAGATGTGATGTTGTCTGAGCTAATGCAACTGGTATTCATTTGGTTTGAAGTCCATTTGAACCATAAGCTCAAATGCAATTCTAAATTAAGTCTCTTAATATGCCATAATGTGTTTTCCCATATTCAGCATGTATAAGTTGGTTTGTCATGCATGAAACTAGTACAGATGGATAGATTGCATTTTTCTGATAATTTTTCATATATAAATTATTTTAATCTGAGCTACGGTTGAATTGATATGAATTTTTGAAGTTTAAAACAATTTCTGGAATTTCCTGATTTAATTTAAATCCAGAAATTATATTATTGCGCCAGCATGACGTCAGCACGACGTTAGCAGTCAACTGCAGCTGACTGGGGTCAAACCTGACGTGTGGGGTCCACACGTCAGTGACAGGGGGGTTTAACAGAGGTTAGTTTAATCCTAATTAAAAGTTAGTGGCGCTGGGGCCCACTGTCAGTGTCAGGTTAAATAACAGAGGTTAATTAAATTTAAACTAATCCTAACTAGAATTAGCAGGGACGGGCCCCACTAGTCATTGAGCCAGGGGAGGTCAAACCCCCTGGTCAACTGGGGCTAACACGCCGGCGTTTAGCCGCCGGCAGCAGCAAACGCGGCGGAGGGCGCGGAATTGCCACTCTGGCGCCCAATCGAGCAGCGGAGGGCACGCGCGGGAAGCGGGAGCTCGCGCGCATCCACTGGTGCCCTCCGTTTCACCGGAGACGGACTAAATCGACGGCGGCGACCACTTGGGCGGCGGCCGGAGTTCGGGCGCGAGCGGGATCGGGCTGCGGGGCACGGGGAGGCAGGGGAGAAGGGGGGGGTTCGACGGCGGGGCTCACAGCGAATCCAACGGCGTCGTCGGCGAGCTCGGGGAAGGCTTGGGGCAGCCGGAGCGACGACGGCGATCTCGTCGGCCGAAGCTTGAAGACAACGGCGATGGCGATGAAGCGGAGCTCGCCCGGTTGCTTTGCTCGGTGAGGAGGGAGAAGGGGTCGCGGCGGAGCTGGGAAGCGTGTCGGGGAGGTGCGGCAGTGGCCGAGGCCACGGTGGCTATGGACGGCGGCGACGGTGATTCTCGGGTGAGAGAGAAAGAGAAGGGGAAAAGCACGGGAGAGAGGGGGGTGAGGCCAGGGGATCGGGGCGGCACCGAGAAGAAGCAACGCGGCGTCGCGCTGGCAGGGTAGGCAGGCAGGCGAGCCGGTGGCGTGGCGCTCCGCCCGTGCGCGCGCGTCGGCCACACGCCTGGCCGACTGGCGCCAGGAGGACGACGGCGGTGGTGGGCTGGGCTGGCCTGCTGGGCCAGAGGCGCCTGGTAAGAAGCCCAGGTAAGTTTCCCTCTTTTCTTTTTTTTTGTTTTCTAATTTTCTAACATTTGTTTTGATTTAATTAAAATATTAAATCATTTAATTACCTTATGCCAATTTTTGCAGGAGCTAACTATATTATTCCAAAGCTCCTTTATAAATGGCATCATTTTTGGACATATATTAATATATATATATATAACTAATATATTTCCAATGCAAATATTTATGCATTAATTCCAAATGCCCAAAATAAATACCTATGAGCTCTTAAAAATATTGGTTTGATCTTTATCTCTGTCCAATATTTTCAGAGAGCAACATGAGCATTTTCTTGGACCCTTTTGGAGAAATTTTTATTTGGGTCATTTTAAAAAATGATTCTGAGGGTTCCACCAATCCTCATTTCAAACTTAAATGAAAATTTAAACATGATGCACAATGACTAGCTAGTCTAGGTCATCCCAGAACTAGGGATGTGACAGATATATAATTAATCGTATAATTATCTTACCCGTACGTTGTTTGTTGTACATAGTGCCATGGTTTTGATATCCGTCCCCGTCGGCCCTCGTCCTTGTTATGATTCGGATGTGGTATATTCTCTTTTAAAACTAGTTGTTGCATTTCGTGTTTATGACAAATTATGCCCATCAAGTTGACATAGATATTTTTATCTAGGAGGTATGTGAACCGGAAATTCCAACCGACCCTATTGTCGAGAGGTTAAATTTAGTTGAAAGAGAAAACGAGTATTTAAAAGAAAAATTGAAAAGAATTGAGGGGGAGAAGATGGAATAGGAGTTTCATGTTGCCGATGTCATCGATGATCACAAGATCAAGATGGAGAAAATGAGGTTGAAGATTAGAAAGATTAGAAAATATGCCATTGATAGTGTGGCTTGGTATCATTATGCTGTTGGATCAATTGTTACCTTAGTTGTGATCTTCATCGCATTTGTTGTTGCATTTAAATTCTTTAGCTAGAGAGTTATTTGTATGTTGCATTTAATTAAGTGCTGTATATGAACTTTATTTATGAACTTTATGTATGAACTTGTATTAATTTGGTCTATTCAGTGTTGTGTAATGAAGATGAGCCGACAATGGATGTATGATGACCGATGCTCTCCCGAGTTCATTAATGGCGTGCATACTTTTCTGCGGGCGGCTGAGGCAAACAAGCGGGCGGATGGTTTTATGCCTTGTCCATGTGCTGGCTGTAAGAATGATCACAGTTACTCTACGTCAAAAACCATTCACATCCACCTATTTAAGTCCGGTTTCATGCCCCACTATAATGTTTGGACCAAGCACGGAGAAATAGGGGTTATGATGGAAGACAATGAAGAAGAAGAGGACGACGACGGCTATCCTGGCCATGGGTCCCCTGAATACGATGATACAACAATGGGGGAAGAAGCTGAGCCGGCAATGCGGGAAGAAGCTGAAGAAGAGGCATCAGATGAGCCCGCTGATGATCTAGGTCGGGCCATTGCCGATGCAAAGAGAAACTACGCAAGTGATCTGGAGAGGACGAAGTTGCAGCGCATGTTAGAGGATCACAAGAAATTGTTGTACCCGAATTGCGAAGCTGACAAAAAAAAGTTGGGCACCACACTTGAATTGCTACAATGGAAGGCAGAGAATGGTGTATCTGACAAGGGATTTGGAAAGTTGCTGGTAATGATAAATAATATGCTTCCAAAGGACAACGAATTGCCCGAGAGTACGTATGAAGCAAAGAAGGATGTCTGCCCTCTAGGGTTAGAGGTACAAAAGATACATGCATGCCCTAATGACTGCATCCTCTACCGCGGTGAGTACGAGGATTTGAACGCTTGCCCAGTATGCGGTGCATTGCGTTATAAGATCAGTTGTGATGACCCTGGTGATGTCGAAGGCGAGCGCCCCAGGAAGAAGATTCCTGCCAAGGTGATGTAGGATGCTCCTATAATACCACGGTTGAAACGTTTGTTCCAAAACAAAGAGCATGCGAAGGCGATGCGGTGGCACGCAGAAGACCATAAGAAAGACGGAAAGTTGAGAGTACCGGCTGACGGTTCGCAGTGGAGAAAAATCGAGAGAAAGTACTGGGAGGAGTTTGCAGGTGACCCAAGGAACGTATGGTTTGGTCTAAGCGCAGATGGCATTAATCCTTTTGGGGAGCAGAGCAACAACCATAGCACGTGGCCTGTGACTCTATGTTTGTATAACCTTCCTCCTTGGTTGTGCATGAAGCGGAAGTTCATTATGATGCCAGTGCTCATCCAAGGCCCTAAGCAACCCGGCAACGACATTGATGTGTACCTAAGGCCATTAGTTGAAGAACTATTACAGCTGTGGAATGGAACAGGTGTACGTGCGTGGGATGAGCACGGACAGGAAGAATTTGACCTAAAGGCGTTGCTGTTCGTGACCATCAATGATTGGCCTGCTCTCAGTAACCTTTCAGGACAGACAAACAAGGGATACCGCGGATGCACGCACTGTTTGGATGATACCGACAGTATATATTTGGATAGTTGTAGGAAGAATGTGTACCTGGGACATCGTCGATTTCTTCCGACAAGGCATCCCGTAAGAATGAAAGGCAAGCATTTCAAAGGTGAGGCGGATCACCAGACGAAGCCTCGCCACCGTACTGGTGCTGATGTACATGATATGGTCAAGGATTTGGAGGTAATCTTTGGAAAGGGTCCTGGCGGAAAACCTGTTCCGAAGGACGCTGACGGACGCGCACCCATGTGGAAGAAGAAATCTATATTTTGGGACCTGCCATATTGGAAAGACCTAGAGGTCCGCTCCGCAATCGACGTGATGCACGTGACGAAGAATCTTTGCGTGACCCTGCTTGGCTTTTTGGGCGTGTATGAGAAGACAAAAGATACACCAGAGGCACGGGAGGACCAGCAACGTATGCACGGAAAAGACGGCATAGATCAGGGTCAGGCCAGCTACGCTCTTACCAAAGAAGAGAAGGAAATCTTCTTCAAATGCATGCTCAGCATGAAGGTACCGTCTGGCTTCTCGTCGAATATAAAGGGAATAATAAATATGGCAGAGAAAAAGTTCCAGAACCTAAAGTCTCATGACTGCCACGTGATTATGATGCAACTCCTTCCGGTTGCATTGAGGGGGCTTCTACCGGAAAACTTTCGATTAGCCATTGTGAAGCTATGTGCATTCCTCAATGCAATCTCTCAGAAGGTAATCGATCCAGAAATCATACCAAGGTTGCAGAATGATTTGGTGCAATGTCTTGTCAGTTTCGAGTTGGTGTTCCCACCATCCTTCTTCAACATCATGACGCACGTCCTAGTTCACCTTTGCGAAGAGATTAACGTTTTGGGTCCTGTATTTCTACACAATATGTTCCCCTTTGAAAGGTTCATGGGAGTCTTGAAGAAATATGTTCATAATCATGCTAGGCCAGAAGGAAGCATCTCGAAGGGCCATGAAAATGAGGAGGTCATTGAGTTTTGTATTGACTTCATTCCTGACCTTAAGTCGATTGGTGTTCCTGAATCGCGGCATAAGGGCAGACTGGAAGGAAAAGGCACGCTAGGAGGGCATCAAATAATATATATGGACGGGCATTCTCTCACTGAAGCACACTACATAGTCTACAGAATTCTGCCTTGGTGGCTCCGTATATGGAGGAACACAAGAATTTTCTACAGTCCAAACACCCGGAGAAGTCTGACGACTGGATTACACGCGAACAAACAAGGACTTTCGCCGGTTGGTTGCAGAAACGTGCCCTGAATGATGGAGATATTCAAAATGACCTGTACTCGCTGTCCCAGTTACCATCTTCGAATATAATGACTTTCAAAGGGTACCAGATAAATGAGAATACATTTTACACGATCGCCCAAGATAAGAAGAGCGCCAACCAAAACAGTGGTGTCCGCTTTGATGCAACAACCAACACGGAAAAGGAAACATATTATGGTTACATAGAGGACATATGGGAACTTAACTATGGATCAGGTGATTTGAAGGTCCCTTTGTTTCGGTGCAAATGGGTCAATATGACACGAGGCGGGGTAACGAAAGACCCGTAGTACGGAATGACAACAGTGGATCTCAACAATCTTGCGTATGCAGACGAACCATCCGTCCTAGCCAATGATGTGGCACAGGTTTTTTTATGTGAAAGACATATCTACCAGGCCGAGAAAAAGAAAAGATAAGGAAGCGAATGGATCATACGACGAGCCAAAGCGCCACATAGTTCTTTCAGGAAAAAGAAACATCGTGGGAGTGGATGACAAGACAGACATGTCAGAAGATTATGAAAAGTTTGATGAAATTGCTCCATTCACAGTGAATATTGACCCGAGCATCCAGTTAAATAATGAAGATTTTCCATGGCTACGGCGCAAAGGGACAGACGCGAAGAAAAAGTTTCACACCCAAAGATCTGGGATGTGATCGGCTTCACTATCATCACTTTCTTCTGTGTTTCACATCAAGCAGGGAATGTCTGTAATAGTTAGGGTAGTTATGTGTTTTGGCATTTGAAACGCGAAGAAATTTTATCTGCAAACAAATTCTTTTCATGCATTTACTGATTTTTTTCCAGCTAATAAATGACCCTAAAATTGAAAAGCATTTCAAATGAACTCAGAAAAGGTTGAAAGTTGGCATGGTATTATAATTTCATACAAATAGCATATGCAAAAAAGTAGAGAGGGTTACGGCAAAAACTGAATGCACTTCGTGTACAAAATCGACAATCTCTTTTGAAGTATCAGGGTTTCCGACGAAAACTGAACTGCTATAAAGGCATTTCATTTTTTAAATAAACCTAAGCATTACCAAATTGAATATAATGATAAAACACACTAATATTAAACATAAGTAAAAAAGAATCACTGAAAAAACTTTTTTCAAAGTTAAGTTATTCACAAACTAGTGATTCACACAAATTTCAAATAATTCAAAATTTAAACTATTCAAATTTGAAAACTACCGGCACTAATAGAAAGTTTGTAATTTTTTGTACCTAAAGCAAAAATATTCACAAAGAAACTCTAAATACAGCAAAAAACAACTGAAAAATAAATAAAACAAAAATAAATAAAGCGAAAAAAATTAAGAAAATAAGAAAAGCCCGCCTAATGGGCCAAAGCGGCCTGCATACGACTAGGAACACAGCCTTTGGTTGGGCCAGGATGCAGGCCCGCCAAGGCCCAGTAGGCCCACTGGGCGAAGAGGACAAGTAGGCCCAGTAGGCCTGCTTAGGAGAGGAGCTCGAGAGAGCTACCGCACTGGGGCTTATAAACCAGTGCGGTAGCCCCTCGACTAGCGAGGTGGGACTAAACTTGCGCACCGCCTGGATCCAGCGCACCCCCTTTAGTACCGGGTCGTGGCTCCAACCAGTACTAAAGACCCCCTCTTTAGTACCGGTTGGTGCCACGACCCGGTAGTAAAGGGGGTGCGCTTCCCGCCGCTTCGCCTGGCCAAAACAGACCTTTAGTACCGGTTGGTGGCTCCAACCTGTACTAAAGGTCCATCCTATATATACAACACTTGAAAAAAATTCAGTTTCCCTTTGTTTCTTCCCTTCGTCGCGCCGCCCTGCCCCGATCGACACCGTCCCCGTCGACGTCGCCGCCCCCGCCCCTCGTCGCCGACCCCGGCCGTCCCCGCCCCTTGTCGCCGCCCCCGTCGATGTCGCCGCCCCGGCCGTCCCCATCCTCGTCGTCTCCGTCATCCCCGTCGCCGCGCCCCGCCGGCGCCCCGCCCCATCGTCGCCGCACGTTCCGTCGCGCGCCACGGCCGCCCCGCCCCGTCGTCGCCGCCCCGTCCCATCGCTCCGTCGTCGCCGCCCCGTCCCGTCGCCCCGTCGTCGCCTCACCGGTGAGCTCGCCCCGGCCGCCATGTCCACACACACACACTACACACACACACACACACACAGACACACACTACACACACACACACACATTAGTTTGTTTGTTATAAATTTTCTGTTTTTTAGTTATAGAAATGTTAGAAATTATTCTGTTTTTTAGTTATATAAATAGTAGAAATGTTAGTTATATAGAATTGTTATAAATGTTTTCTGTTTTTTAGTTATAGAAATATTAGCAATTTTTCTGTTTTTAGTTATATAAATATTAGAATTGTTATGGAAATGTTAGTTATATAATCAGGAAATTTTAGAATTAGTTTTAGTTAGATGAATTAGATTAATGTCAAATTGTTAGAATTTTCATATATATAGAATTTTAGTTATCACAATCCAATCATTTAAAAAATGTTACTCTTTGCGGGCATATAGTATTTGTTCTCGACGATATGCCCGGCCCGCATCCTCGCCGTCGACCCGTTCGCGACGACGTCCTGCTTCAGGGGACCCATGTCCGGGACTGGGCTCCGCCGGGCTGGCACTGGGAGGTGCTACCTGGAGGGGCGCGCTGTTTGGTGAGGAACCCGACCTCGGGTCCCGTCGTCGACCCTGATCTTCTTTGGTGGCGTTCGCGTGGGCCACATTCGGTGTAGAGGCAGCCGGCCCCGCCGGAGGTGGTGTGTCGCCGTGTCAGGGAGGAAGATGAGCACGTCCATCGCTACATGGCTGATATGGACGATGCCAGGTTCTCCACTACTTGGCGGGTTCTTTGGGCAGATGACCGGAGATATGATCCTGTGATGGTTCCTTCTCTTTGGGTGTGCACCGCCCGCGCCCCAGGAACCGCGAGTGGCGCCCTAGATTCTTCTGTAGTACTCGATCTTTATTAGGTACCTAGCCAGTGATGTATTCGATATATAATATTCGAGATGATGTATTCGAGATTATATATATTAATTAAGACGATGATGTATTCGAGATTATATATTCGAGACGATGTATTCGAGATTCAGTTTTTCCTTATTGATTAATTGCATCCATGCATTGTAATTTGAATACTAAATTGTTTTATATTTCTTCTATTTAGTAAAGTAAAAGCTATGGTGGACAATACCGGCAGAGAGAGAGAAGAGGAATTGTTTGACATCATACGGAGCCCTCACAGGCTAGATGATCTGAATGAAGCAGATGACGGCTCCCAATATCTGAACAATACCGGAGAGGGTGATGAAAAGATATTCGATCTCGACGACCGAGCTGATGAAATCATGAACTATGCTTATGATTATGATGACACAGACAATGTTTGTGATGACACAGACAATGCTGATCTTCAAATAACAAAGACTACCGGCGAGGTATATTTATATAAGCATGCATCATGGTGATCATCACATGTTTTTTTATTGAAGATATATTAACGAATCGATCTTTCTTCTTTCAACCCTCCGGATCGAGCAAATCTGCTTCTACAGACAGCAAGACAAAGCGAGGCCCAGGCAGAATGTTGAAGGACGGTGTAAAGTACCACATCGAATCCATCAAACTTAGTGGAGAACCCCTCACGCCTAAGAACGTTGCGGACAAGTGGACTCGTCAGTGCGGAGTTCTTGTGAAGGACAAACTCCCGATCTCCATTCAAGAATGGAAGAGCCAAAGACTAAACGTCCAGGTGTTACTTGGGTCGACGGCAGAGCCAAAGAAGACCTTTTGAAATCTCTGATGGAATATTTCACCCTACCAGATCATTTCACTGAGGCAGATGTGAAGAAAGTCAAGGCCGCTGCTCTTAAGAAGATGGCAATTGCATTCAACACCCACAAGAAAACTGTATGGGCCAACTACCTCGCTAATGAAAGGAAGACTCCAGATTTCAAGGGAACACTGGAGAAGCAAAGAGAGCACTGGGACGATTTCGTGACCTTCAGGGATTTGGAATTATCTAAGGAACGGTCGATGAAAAACAAGGCAAATGCCGCAAGAAAGATGCAGTTTCATAGGCTGGGTCCAGTTGGCTACGTGGTGGGATTGCCTAAGTGGGATAAGTCTGAGCAAGAGATGGAGGATGCAGGGGTCACTCTGGTTACTAGGAACTGGCCCCCCAGGTGCAGAACTTGGTTCTATGCGCATGGGGGAGCATTGGACCCGAAGACAGGCGAAGTTTCACGAAAGGCAAGTCTAAAAGGAGCCGAACAAAAGATAATTGACGCAATAGAAGAAGCTCGAAGGGGGGAGTTCACGCCCAACAGAGAGAACGACGAGCTTACACGCGCCCTGGGAAATCCTGAACACCCGGGAAGAACACGAGGCAAGGGCGTTATTACCTGGTATGAGGGCTTTTCAGAATGGAACAAGGACTACAGGACCCGTGCAAGAAGGAAGATGGAGGAGGAGAAGAAAAGGAAGCTGGAGGAGGAGCAGAGGAAGCAGGATGCAGAACGCCTTCAAGGCCTAGAAGCAAGGCACGTGGACCTGGCACTCAAATTCCAGCACCAGCAACATCAGATCGACTCACTTAGCCAGGAAAGGGGGTCTCAGCAGCGGCAGCAGCAAGCGGATGATCGTCCAGCATTGGATAGCACCGTCCCATCCATGCCGAGAAGCAGCGTTGGTTCTGCCCCGGGCGACACACTGCTGGATACATACCCTGTGGATGACATCATAGAGAACACTAACTATGAGCTACACTCCAAAATGAAGAACATATCCATGAAGGTGGCGGACGGCGTTACTTTTCCAGTTACCCCCAAAGCAACCTACCATTGCATCCCGATTCCAAAGGGCTATGCTCGTGTCATGGTTGATGAAGTGGTGGACCCATATTCGGGGCTAACGCTTGACATTCCTGGAGGTGAAGACGAGCGCACACTAGGAGAGGCCATACATCGTATCATCCTATGGAGAAAGGATTGCATCATCTTTCGAAGTCCACCGACACCACGTCGTCTACCGACTCCTCCTCGAAGTCCGCCACCGAGTAAGCAGACTCCCGCTCCTCCAAGTCCAAGAACGCATGAGAAGACTCCTCCTCGAAGTCCGCCACCTCCTCCAAGTCCCCGAACGCGTGAGCTGACTCCTCCGGTTTCAAGTCCGGCACAGGGTCATGTCACTTCTCCGGTTTCAAGTCTGGCACCGTGTCAGGCCACACCTCCTGCTTCAAGTCCGGCACATCATCAGGCCACTTCTCCTGGTCCAACTCCACGTCAGCCGTCTCTGCCGTCTCAGCAATCGCAGAAGAGACATGCCGCAGCTTTGGTGCATAGCAGTACGAGTCGAGGTAGTTCAAGAAGTACAGGCAGAGACAAGCGATATAAATATGGTCCAAGCCTCGCTCCTCTTCCTCAGAGGCCTTACGACATGACTAAGGAGCAAAACACAGCCATAGTGCAAGCCCAAGTGGACGCCCATTTTGGACCGAAACCGGCACCGCCGCCAAAGGAGAAAGTGCCTGAGAAAGTAATTGACCACTTCATTCGTATGGCTAGAGAACCAGCTCCCAAGCCTGTTGACTCGGACTATGAGCGCCAAATCAGGAAGGCACATCGAGCACGACTACAAAAGGAAGCGAGCTCAAGCTCGAGCCAACAAGCAGCTGGCAAAAAATGCGGGAAAACCCTTCCCTAGTTGGGAGAACAGGCGGCGCAAGTGATCCCCCCGCTTGTTGTGCCAACAACACATGAGAGGAGTAGTACGCGCGCCAAATATTATTGTGGGCAAACCGTTAGCGTTCCCCAGCATGGCGATGTGGTAATAACAGAGGATCATATAATGCAGGCTCAAATGCTCAATATCTCTGTTGGACAACCCCTCGAAATCGAGCCCATGCCTACGCTTAAAGAATCGGAAATAGCATGGCAATATGTCTGGGGCAAACCTTTGGTCCATCCAGACAAGGTCAAGGACCTCCCAACGAGAATGTATCAATTGCATCAATGGTATATGAACATTACCAAGATTTCCAATCGAGAGTCCCTCATGGTGAATGTCAAGCATGAGCATTATTACCATGAGAAAGCTCTAACCATTGAGTATCCAGAACTATTTCAGTTATACAATCAAGACGCACTCGACAAGTCTATCGTCAGTTCCTATTGTCTGTAAGTGATTTCTTTCTGTAATTTAAGTCTCAAGCTAGTCATGTAGTGATAATTTTGATCAATCATTACATGTAATTATCCTCACTATATTCTTTTTTTGTGGTATTATATGCAGGATGAAGATGTATGAAATGAAAAAAGCTGGACGCTATGGCGTTGGGTTCATTGACCCAAATACCATTAATCAGGACATATGGCAGATTGAACATTGTCAAGATGCTGTAGAGGAAAGCATGCTAGGGTTCTTGAAGCGCCTCAATAGCAATGAAGATATACTACTTCCTTACAACTTCCCGTGAGTCACACTGTCTTGTACTACAAATTCTGTTTTTGCTTACTAGCTAGCTAGATGTTAATAATTAAGTGTATACGGTTTACGGTAGTTAATTAATTTTATGCACATGCCCGCTTAATTAAGACATGCAAACGTGTGCGTATGCAGTTGGCACTGGGTCTTGTTAGACATTAAAGTTGAGGAAGGAAAAGTTGAATTACTGGACTCACTAACTAAAGAAGATAAAGACTACACGATCGTGAAGGGGATAGTCAACAGGTAATTTCAATCATTATTAACTATATCTTGACCTATTAATTATTAGTTCATCATTTCCTGATATGAACTATTTAATAACCCATTTATTAATTTTCTTTGCCGGCGGGCAGGGCATGGGCAAAATTCATCAAGGTGACTCCAGGCACGTGGCCAAAAAAGTTGTTTTGGCATCGACCAAAGGTAAGTAATTAAGTAGTACTAGTTAGCTACCATCTCTTTAATTCTTGTTTCAATATCATTAATTAATTATCATGCTTGATTAATCATTATCTGATTCAATTCCATTCTCGCAAAGGCCCTGAGGCAGACGCCGGGGAATAATCTGTGTGCATACTACGTTTGTGAGAACATTCACATGATGACGTGCGAAAAGAGCAGATCTGATAGACAGGACTGTGTACGTTTGTCAGAACACTATTCACACCATTATCGATATCTAGTCACACAACTAACACACATGCATATTGATCTCCTTCTTAACAGATCAGATCGGTGCGGGATAAGCTCCTATCATCGGACCGCATACTAGCACTTCAAGAGGAAATAGCCGGATTTTTGCTCGACTAGGTCATAGATCCCAAAGGAGAATACTATTACCCGCTACCGCCCCCATGAACCACTTGTCATCGTGCTCCAGAGGCACCAAAGGCAACATATATATGTAGGAGAAATTGTATATGTATATACATGTGTATGTGTGAATAATTAATGGTGTTGGTTTGTGAGATATATATATATATGGTTCTACGTACGAGAAAATCTATTTATATATATACATAACGTGTACAATTTGTAGTATCATGAAATAACAGCAAAAAAAAATTGAATGGAAAATAAATCATACCCCCCCCCAAAATATTGTTACCAACCGGTACTAATGCCCTACGCGCACCCCGGGCCTGGCTCATGCCACGTGGTGGCACTTTAGCGCCGGTTCGTGACGAACCGGTACTAAGGGGGGGGGGGGGGCTTTAGTCCCCACTCTTTAGTGCCGGTTTGCAAACCGGCACTAAAGGCCGTTACGAACCGGCACTAAAGCCCGATTCTGCACTAGTGTGCGCGCCCTTGCCCGCGACACCAAGTCCCACTGCCCCTCCAGTCCCAACACATGGTCGCGCTACCCCCGCCCCACGACATCGTTTGCATCAATCTGAATTCCGCACACGATGGGAACAAGGTGGGGATGGAGATGTGGGTCCTTTTCTTTGGATCTCTTGTTGAAGATTTTGAAGTTCTCTGTCTGTGTCTAGGATTTTTGGCCCAGGTGATATCAGGATATCATATGCATCATCTTTCCTATTTATTGCCCAGATCAACACAATGTTGTACTCCTTTGGTTATTCTTGTTGATCGATGATAATACGCCATGCCTTGTTATTTGCGTAAAAGAGTTGGTGTATGGCGTGCGGCGTCGGAGGCCAAGTAAGGAAGTAGCGCACTGTTGTGTGTTATTTGGGCTACATACATAATTTATTCTTTGAGGCGCGGTGTAGTTCTTCTGATTCGTTTTCTATGCCCCAGGTGCTTCTGCCCCGAGTCGTACTAGGAGGACAAACCTGAATTCCTCTGTGCAAATGGGGCCAGGTTGTTCCAGTTCATAATAGATAGCTGGAAGGTGAATAAATCGGATGGGAATTCATTATCCTTATGGGATGGACATCCTTGGCTAAGTTTACTCCAAGCTATTTACATATGCATAATTAGCACGGTCTATTTTGTTCACATGATATTCATCGATCCTACAATTTTCCTTGCTTATATAGGTTAATACTATTTTGTGCCATGTCATCACTTGCAAGTGGGACCCAGCAGTCAGTTTGTGTGTCAAACATCTCTAATCCAGTGATAAGTGTTTTCTGAAAACTGTTAGCACAATGATGGTGGTTTTTTGAAAAAAAATCGAATGATTATGGTTTTCCGAATTAGGGTCTCCAATTATGGTGGTTTTTTGCAATTTACTCGTTCTACCATACCGTGGTTCAGTCTTATGTTCAGTTGTGTCCAGAAACTTCTGTTGTGGTGCCCTTAATATAGTATGTAATTCCACTGTTCTGCACTATCTGAGCTGCCATATGTTTGTCTACCAGTTCTAGTTTCAGTCTTGTTCCTGATGCATTTAAGTTCGTTTTGGATTAGGTTTCTTCGTTGCCGGGAAGAAATGCGTGAACACATTCAGTTGCTCCCGAGCTGTTGTTATCTCGTACACTTTGATGGCGTGTAGCTTAGAGACATGAATTTTGCTTGTTTCTAGCATGGAGCAGTTATAGTGGAAGTAGCTTGTTCTTATATGGATGGTAGGCATCTGAATTTTTTCTGCGGTACTGCTGTATTGGATTTTTATCAAACTAGTACAAATGCCCGTGCGTTGCACCGGGTGAAAAAAAGGCACAACCAACTTCATATGCCATTGGGCATCATTTTTATACCTAGTTTTAATAAATGTCCATAACAAGGTTAAACATGAAAAAATCTTATTTTTAATAAAAGTTAACATTTTCATAAAAATGGAACACTTTTTAAGAACAGTTAATGTTTTCATGAAAATTGAAACATTTCTCTTGAAAAGAACATTTTTTATGGAAAAAAATCTATTTTGAACAGATGTTTTTAATGAAAAGAATGTTTTTTTTTAGTTGTACATTTCTAGATGGACTTTGTTTTAGTAAAAGATGGAACTTTTTTTTGGGAATTTTTTAGTTCTCTAAAAAATGCGACCATATTTTGTTAAACAAAGATAGTGTGAATATATGTAAAACTGTGAACATTTTAAAGCTATTTTTACCGTGTTAATTTTTTTACAGATATTTTTTGTAGCATTTTTGTTAGGTAATTTTTACAGATGGTTATTTGGTGGGAACAGTTTATTCTTTTCTTTAACTATTTGGGTTTAGCCCAAACAAAGCACTTGACGTTAACTTTTATTGAAATAAGGACGCACGAACTCATCTTCCTTATCATTCCCCATTTCAAGTGTCCCTTGTTGAAGTGATCTGCGCCGCCGCCGCCCGCATCATGTCTACCTCCTTTGTCGACATGGACCTATCCCTTCCTCCCATGGTGCCGTAATGGAGGGTTCCCCATGGGGTTAGGGGGGTGGGGGGTGCGAGTAGTCACCGTTTGGTGCCCTGTCCGGTGTGTTCGCCCTGTCCATCACAACCCCCACCAGCTGTGGTCGGAGTTTTTGTTTCGTCCAAAGCAGCATATATGACCATGAATGTAAATGAAAACACTAAAAGGCGACAAAACTACTTTTTGCCGAATAATACACCACCTCAATCATGGGAGTCCAGTTAACGATTTTAATTGAAACTGAAGCCATTATCGAATATATGCACACAATAATAAAAGCACCACAGTAGCAACTAAAGGATTTGATTTCAGTCAAGGAATATAGCATTACATCAATAGCAAAACATGATGATATTTGTGGAAAATAATAATAAGAGCACTACAACTGCTAAACAGTACATGTCTAAATTTTATGAAAGCTAGAAACTGAAATTCATTTACAGCCAACAATTTGTGATTGACCCTACTGGTCTACATCCAGTGAATTATGAGATATCATTTCTTTTCCTACATATCTAAAGGCACCATCAGGGATGCCAGCCAACAGAGAAGCTTCTTTTTTCAGAAATAGCACGCATGTCCTGTTTTGATAGAATGGAAGTTAGCACCACCAAGTAAATCAATCTTAGAAAAAGAATAAAGTTTCGAGATGAGCTTACATTATCAGTTTGCACAAATGTATTGTCATATCTTTTCTTACGGATTCATATTGGAGAATAAAATTGTCCCGGAATCAACAAAATGTTCATATTACTTTACAAAGATCATCATTTTTTGTTAATATGAAACCTTATGAATCGTATTTCCTCAAATATGTACGTCTCCCAGCCGCGAGTCACCACCTCTCTTCCGTCCATTTTAGAAGCTTCGCCATTCACCATGACGCCTCTGAGCCACCGCCATCAATTTCTTTGAGAACTTTGATAGATAGATTAGATAGATAGATAGTGCACTAAAAGAGAAAAAATTCATAAGAAAAGTAATGTATACACCTGATATCCTAACTACCAAGAATCAAACTGTGGTAAAACAAAACTAATACATACCATGGCTATCCAACAACACAGAGTAGTGACAAATCTGAACCGGGTCCCCTTTCCATAGGATCTGATATACCTTCAGGCTGATTAACTCTAGGTGTTCTATGAACTCTGAAAGTCTGAATCAACTCATGTGCAACTTTTGACGATGGTGCAAATGGAGAGGCGTCACAAGATTGGATCCTTATCCTGCTATATACTGTAGTACAGTTAAAGCAAATAAGCAAAGAAATTAGACAGCAGGATGAAGGTGCACCACACCATCCAATTCTGAAAAGGTGGCGGCTAATGGTCTTCCTCATTGAATCCATAAGGAGTATGCTTTTCTATCCTTGAACTAAGCTGAAACTCAAGAGCTCTAAAATCTGAACGAAAAACTTGATTTCTTGGAAGGAGGGCCACTGTACCAAATCGTGTTGCCTCGCCTGTGCATCACCGAAGCTGGGGCACACATTGGAGCAGTGGCATTTGCGACGCCCAGCGGGGTCACATCTCATCCCCATCAGCTCAAATCAAAACAGAAGGCAAATTAGCCAAGACAGTTAGAAGACTTATTTAACCCGCACATGGTGCACTCATACATAAGAGAAGACCCAAGCAGAGCGATCAAGCCGTGCAATTCAAGTTATTAAAATACTAATTAGTTATTGTATCTGGATGGACAGTCTTATGTAAAACATTTAAATAATACGTAGTAGTTTGCAAGGAGCATATACATACTATTTTTCAAATGGCGTATATATAAGTATACAACTAATACTACTTTGACTCAAAATAAACCTACCCTTGCCCATCAGAGAGCATGTTTTAATTTGTTCACGACCTCTGCATTTTATTCAGAAACAAGCATGCACCAAGATACTCACATAGAAAGCAGAAACCTCTCTTTCACAGGGCTATTGTTTCATCTAGCTCTGACATATCCTCTCTTTATCCCTTTTAATAAGTAGTATAGTTGATGACATACAGACTTAAGAAGTAGTTGATGATAGGTACAAATCGATGACACTTTAGTATGTACCTCAGGTCAGACGAAGTTTCAGCAGATAGTAGAGTATGTGCAGACAGATTTCTGGCGAAGTCGACGGTGTACAGCCATGGCGCTGTCGGAAACTTGAGGCGCGACGATGAGCAAAATAACTACAGATTATCCCAAAGAGTTAGAACACGGAAAACTATTTGACCTTGCAATAGAATCGAAAGGGTTCGGCGATGTGCACATCTCTCTCTGCTCTCTCTCTACCTCACCTATCTCTTTTTTCTCCACAAGTTACAAAACCAAATAACTGAATTTGCTGGCCCAGTACATCATTTAAAGATTAAAAGAAACTCAAATCCAAGATCAGTTGCCGTTCATGACCTCTGCATTTTATACAGAAACAAGCATGCCCCAAGATACTCACATATAAAGCAGAATCCTCTCTTTCACAGGGCTATTGTTTCATCTAGCTCTAACATATCCTCTCTTTCTCCCTTTTAATAAGTAGTATAGTTGACGACATACATACTTAAGAAGTAAGTAGTTGATGACAGATACAAATCGATGACACTGTAGTATGTACCTCAGGTCAGACGAAGTTTCGGCGGACAGTAGAGTATGTGCAGACGGATTTCCGGCGAAGTCAACGGTGTACAGCCACAGCGCTATTGGAAACTTGACTTGAGGCACGACGATGAACCAAATAACTGCAGATTATCCCAGAGAGTTAGAACACGAAAAACTATTTGACCTTGCAATAGAATCGAAAGAGTTTGATGATGTGCACGGTCATATGCATGAAAGCATCGAATTTGTTTACATGTAACATCAACAGTATATACATGTAGTTGCCTCCAAAATTGACCATATGAGCTTTCAAATGAAAGAACAAAAATGAAAAAGGAACATATAAGAAATGTGAGTTATATAGTATTTTATTACCAACATGGCATCACTCAAAGATAATACTTGTCAAAGAACAGCTTGATCAGGCACAAAGACCTAGACATGTGCAAGAGAAGGGAATCAACACATAAAACTTAACCTGAATCTACCTCAACCATGAGCAAGTACGAGCACTGCTCCTTGCCTTGAGTAAGTGCTTGCTCTGGTTTAGTTTGCCCCAGCATAACAGAGATCAATTCAGCGGATGGCATAAATTTAGGCCCCGTTCTGAAGCTCTCCAGGTTCAGGAAATCCACGATTCCAGCTTCGTGCACCAGCGTCCAGCTTCCGTGAGGAGCTACATGCGTTCGGGAGGCTCTAGCTAGCTTCTCGTGCGCTGGCGCTGGGCTACAGGGGTGTTTAGAGCGAAAGGCGTGTACATGGGCTATTAGGGAACACAGATGATGGCATGGGCTGCAGGCCCAATTCGGAGTGAAGGATGTGGATGACCCTGATGCGCCCACGTCTACTGGCTGGTTCCTACGAGAGCTCAGAAGAAAAGAAATCGGGAGGCTCGCCGAACCGGTATGCAACTTAGCGGTGGCATTCCCTGTAATTACATCGAACTCCCGCTTCTCGTTTTAGCGAAGCTGGCCAACCGCCGCTTCTCGTCTCTGCAAAAATTGCACGGGTGGATCCTCGTCTCCGCGAAGCTGGCTCCTCGAAGCTGGAGCGTTCAGGATCGATTCACGTAGGAATTCTAGGAAGCTGGCTCGTGGAGAGGATCCGAACGGGCCCTTAATATACGTTCTCCTCCTAGTACTAAAAATAGGACTACATGGCTTCCTAGCGAGTTAAAGCTAACAGAGATCAGAGAGGAAACTAATTTCACCAATTTATCACTGTAATCTCTATTGAATACAACACTTTGCCACATCTTGTATTATCTATATGGCATTGCTAAAGTGATTCTAATCGGAAAAAAGAATAAAAAATCCAACTTTGCCATGTTGAACAGAATCCGTAGTATTGCATGATGTAGTGACCCAAAATTGGTAGCACTGGTTGGTTCAAACTCATGTGTCGGATGTCCTAAAAGTTCAGACTTGTATTCACACAATAAGGAAATTCGATAATATATCTTAAAATGTAGCTATGGATGGATTGAACAACCAAATGGCTACCTGATAGAGCAAAATTCCATATGCTTTCTGTTTTTAAAACCGGAAAAATAATACGGAGCCTACAACTCTAATCTGTCTGAAGCCTGGGATTTTCTTTCACTAAATATGAACCTGCTTCAGGGCAACATAGCTAGATAAAAGAAGAGCAGTAACATTCTACCAACATGATAAATGGAACCCTCAGTTGGGAAATTCACAGTATATATATGTGAGTTGCAACTTAGCTCTCAGTACACACAGAAGCTCAATCTTTCATATCCTATTTGGCTCTTCACTTGTACGTATATTTACCCCTAAAAAACTAATACGTATATATGGGGCAGGAAGAGGCCCGTCGTCGTCGCGGCCATCCGCCCCCATCGATTGATCTCCTTCAGCCAGTTCTTGTTGCCTGTATGTACGTATACCAAGAATCTACCGGCTGATCCTTGTACAATTATTAAGGAGGGTTGGGAAAAATCTTAGTACTACTACTCTAACCTGTACGAGGGTGTAACACACGAAGGGGAAGGGGATCAGCAGAGAGGGGAAGAGAGAACAGAGAGACTTGGAGAGGAAGAGGAGAAGCTTCGTTTCAGAGGAATGATTGGGGATGAGGATTACAGCTAGTCACATCACATGCCTCAACCACAGCCGGCTGGTGCCTTTTTAAACTCTCCTCTCGCCTCTCCTCTCTTCCTCACTCTCACACTTACAAGTGGGACCGATCCTAGCTGTCACGCTGGACAAGTGGTGGCCAAGTGGCCAGGCGTGACATTCTCCCCTCCTTGCGATCCAGCCTCCTCCTGTGAGCTTGCGTCGTCAACCTCCCAGATTGCAGCGGCAGGAAAGCGTTTGCGCAGCACGTCGAAATCCTCCCAGGTGACTGCGTGCGGTGAACTGTCGCCCCACTGCACCTTGATCTGCACCACCGGTGCGTTGCCCCTCTTCATCATCCGTCGCTCCAGGATGCGCGTCGGTGCCGTGCCGGCCAAGGACAGGTCAGGCACCCGCGGCAGTTCCGCGTACACCGGCGTATAGTCTGGTGTGAACGGCTTCAGCTGGAAGACGTGGAAGACTGGGTGCACCCGACTGGACGCGGGCAGGTCGAGCTTGTACGCCATGAGCCCGATCTTCTCGACGACGGTGTATGGCCCAAAGAACTTGAAGGCAAGCTTGGCGCAGGGACGGCTGACAACGGACTGCTGCACGTACGGTTGGAGCTTCAGAAGCACCTGCTCTCCCACCTGAAATTGGCGCTCTGTGCGATTGCGGTCGGCCTGCTTCTTGAAGCGCTGCTGGGCGCGCTCTAGCTGGGCGCGAATGTGCGCGGTGTGCGCCGCCCAGTCCACGTCGCCGTTGGTCGTGGCCTCGCCAGGCCATGCCGTAGTCGCCCCCAAGTTGGCTTCCTTGTCGTACAATGCCTTGAATGGGGTGCAGTTGAGCGACGAGTGGAAGGTGGAGTTGTACCAGAATTCTGCCATGGGCAGCCAGCGACGCCACTTGCCGGGAGTGTCGTGCACCGCGCATCGGAGGTACATCTCCATGCACTGGTTCACGCGCTCGCTCTGGACGTCCGTCTGGGGGTGGTAGGCTGTGGAGTAGAGGAGTTTCGTGCCTGCGCCGGCCAGCAGCTCCCGCCACAGAGTGCTCGTGAACACCTTGTCCCTGTCAGAGACGATCGAAGCCGGCACGCCGTGAAGCTTGACCACATTGTCCTAGAACGTGCGCGCCACCTGCGACGCGTGGAAGGGGTGGCGTAGCGGAATGAAGTGGGCGAATTTGTTGAAGCGATTGACCACGACCATGATGGTGTCGAATCCTTCGGAAGGTGGCAATCCCTCGACGAAGTCCATGGTGAGATCTTCCCAGGGTGCCGTCGGAACAGGCAGAGGCGCCAACAGTCCGGCCGGCTTGAAGAGCTCGTGTTTGGCTTGCTGGCAGGTGGCGCATTGTTGCACGAATTCCTCCATGTCACGCTTGAGGCCACGCCACTCGAAGTGCTTGCGCAGCCGCTGGTACGTGGCAGTGGCGCCAGAGTGGCCGCCGACCGCGCTGTTGTGAAGCGCGACAATGAGCTTGGTGCGGAGCGCGGTGTTGGCTCCAATCCAGAGCCGGCCGCCTCGACGAATGACGCCGTGGTGCAGCTCATAGCCGTCGTCGTCAGGGATGGTGATGGCGAGCTTCTGCAGGCGATCTTGAGCATCCGGATCGGTGGAGTAGGAGTTGAGCACCTCCTGGATCCATGCCGGCTGGCAGGCCGAGAGCGCGGCCAGGTCCAGCTGCTTGCCCACGCGGGACAAGGCGTCCGTAGCACTGTTGTCCAAGCCGCGCTTGTACTAGAAATGGAATTGCAGCCCGACCAGCTTCGCCATGGCCTTGCGCTGCAGCTCCGTCTCCAGATGCTGTTCGCCCAGATTGCAGAGGGATTTGTGGTCCGTGAGAATGTCGAATGGACCACGCTGCAGGTACCGGCACCATTTGTCGACGGCCATCATCACCGCTAGAAACTCCTTCTCATATGTCGAGAGTTGTTGATTGCGCACTCCCAGCGCCTTGCTGAAGTAAGCCACCAGGTGGCCATCCTGCACGAGCACTGCGCCCACTCCGGTGTCGCACGCGTCGGGCTCGATCGAGAACGGCCTGTCGAAGTTGGGGAGGGCGAGTACTGGCGTGGTGACCATCGCCGTCTTGAGCCTGTCGAACGCCACTTGAGCTTGTTCTGTCCAGGAGAAACCCTTCTTGGTGAGCAGCTGCGTCAATGGCTTGGCGATGATGCCGTAGTGCGGCACGAATTTCCTGTAGTAGCCGGTGAGGCCGAGAAACCCGCGCAGCTCGGTGGCATTCGTCGGCGTCGGCCACTGTTCCAGGGCGCTCATCTCCACCCCCTCCTTAGAGATCACGTGGCCGAGGTAATCGATGTGATCGGCGGAGAACATGCATTTTGACTCCTTGACATAGAGCTGGTGCGCGCGAAGGAGCTCGAAGACGATGCGCAAGTGCTCCAAATGCTCCTCCATGGTCTCACTGAAAACAAGGATGTCATCCAGAAAGATGATCACAAACTTGCGCACGTACTTACCGAAAATGGTGTTCATCAGGCATTGAAATGTGGCCGGCGCGTTCGTGAGGCGCCGAACGGCATGACCCTGAACTGAAGGTGGCCGTGGTGCGTTTTGAACGCCGTCTTGTACTCGCCCTGCTCGCACATCCGGATCTGGTGGTAGCCAGCGCGCAAGTCCAACTTGGAGAAGACCGCAGTGTCGGCCAATTCATCGAGCAGCTCGTCGATGATGGGCAGAGGGAACCTATTTTTGATGGTGGTGTCATTGAGGCGACGGTAGTCGACGCAGAACCGCCAGGTCCCGTCCTTCTTCTTGACTAAGAGGACCGGTGCGGTGTACGGGCTCACGCTGTGTGTGATCACGCCGGCGTCCAGCATTTCCCGTACCTGGCGCTTGATCTCATCCTTCTGGAGCGGCGAGTAACGGTATGGGCGCGTGTTCGCCGGAGTCGCGCCTTCGACCAGAGTGACGGCGTGATCGTATTGGTGGTGTGGAGGAAGCCCTTGTGGTGCCGCGAGCACGTCGGAGAACTCCTCCAGGAGATCAGCCAGCGGCGTCTGGCTGGCGCACTTCCGTCATGGTGGCGGCGCGTGCCCGGACGAATCCACCATGGCCATCGCCCACACATCATTTCCCGCGATCATCTTGTGCAACTCGTCGGGGTTGATGGCTTTGAGAGTTGTTGCCGCCTTGGTGGGCATGCCCCGGAGCGTGACCTCGTCGCCGTCGTGGGTGAACTTAACCCATTTGTCTTGCCAGTGGCATGTCATGGGGCTGTGCTGGGCTAGCCAGTCCATCCCCAGGATGCCGTCGTAGGCGCCAATGTCCAACTCCCGCATCGGTGTTGCGAAGGTGTGCCCCTGCATCCACCACCTGAGCTCTGGCACAATACGATTGCACGAGAGGCGATCACCATTGGCAACCCGCACGTCCACCCGTGGCATCTCTTCCGTCTTCAGCCCGAGGCGATCGACGAATGATTTGTTGATGAAGCTGTGCGAACTGCCCGAATCGAGGAGGAGCAACATGACCTAATTGCCAACCAACGCCCGCAGATGGATCGTGGTTGCCGAATCCGTGCCGTCCAGGGCGTGCGATGAGAGCAGGCAGCACTCTGGTGCGTCCCCAGCAGGAGCGAGTGGTGGTGCTGCCGGTACGGGATCATCGAGCAATTGCAGGGCATGGATGGTGTCGTCGGAGAGGACCTCACCGTGGTCCCCGATGCTGATCGTGAGCAGCTGGGCGGGCTGAGCGCACCGGTGCTCCCGCGAATAACGGTCGCCACACTTGAAGCACAGGTTATTGGCGCGATGGTAGTCGCGCAGCTGTCGCTCGCGTGCGTACTCATCAGTGGGCGCGCGTTGGGCGCGGCCGCCCGTGGCTGAAGTTGCGTCGTCGCCGGTGAAGGTCACCCTGCTGGCGTGATGCGTGGGCGTGCGCGCGTCATGCCCAGTTCCTCCTCCTGGATGCACGCCAGCACGGATGCCCTGGTGATGCTCGAGGGCGCCTGGAGTCGAACTGGGGCGCGCAGTTCATCCTTCAGGCCCAGGATGAACTGGCTGACGAAGAATTTGGTGTTGATGGACGGGTCGAGTGCGAGCAAGTGGTACATCTGTTCATCGAACGCCGCGCGGTATTCGGCGACGGTGGCGGTCTGCCGGAGCTGCAACACCTTGTGCATGACCACCTCAAACTCATCGGCACCGAACTCCTCTAGTACTGCTGCTGTGAACGAATCCCAAGTAAGACCGCGGCGTGTTTGACGAAATGCTTGCAGCCAGTGCGCGGCCTGGCCTTCGATGTACAGGGCCGCCGTGGTCACCCACTTGTGCGGCTCGACCTTGTAGAGCTCGAAGTACGCCAGGCATCGATCCAGCCAGAGGTACGGCGCGGCGCCGTCGAAACGAGGAAAATCATGCTTCGGTGGCTTGTGGTAGTCGTTGCCGTGGTAGCCTGATGTAGGAGATGGAATGGCGGCGGAAGCGGCGAATCCACCCTGAGGCGCCACGGGAATCAGCGGGGGACGGTGATCGCCCAGGCGCGCGTGGTTGGGCGCCGCGCGACCTGGTTCGTTCGCCACATGTGGAGAGTGTGGAGGCGGCGGGGGCGGTGGTGGTGGTTGTTGCGGCACGGCAGGCTGGTGGAGCACGGTGGTGACCGAACCCGACGGCAACGCAGAGCCCTCCACCGTCTTGCGGGTCGCGTCGACGTCGGTCTGCGTGAGGTCGATCTGCCGGGCGAGTCCACGCACATCCTGCGAGATCTGCGCGTTGAAGGCCGCCTGGATCTCGGTCTTCTTGTCGTGGATCGCCTTCTGCTCGTCCATCTTGGCAAGGAGGGACTCGATCATCTTGGTGATGTTGCTAGTGCTCTCGTCCATGGCCGCCAACACCCGGCGCGTGGCCGCCGACGCTTTGGAGGGCGCCGTCGCCTTGCTCGGAGGAGATCGAACCCCGCGACGGATTTTGGGTGTGCTTGCCGGAGCAGCACACACCGGCGCGGTGGATGTTACCGATCTGCAACCAGCGCGACGGGGAGAATTTTTTTTGGCGAAATTGGCTCTGATTACCAACTGTAACACACCAAGGGGAAGGGGATCGACAGAGAGGGGAAGAGAGAATAGAGAGACTTGGAGAGGAAGAGGAGAAGCTTCGTTTCAGAGGAATGATTGGGGATGAGGATTACAGCTAGTCACATCACATGCCTCAACCACAGCCGGCTGGTGCCTTTTTAAACTCTCCTTTCGCCTCTCCTCTCTTCCTCACTCTCACACTTACAAGTGGGACCGATCCTAGCTGTCACGCCGGACAAGTGGTGGCCAAGTGGCCAGGCGTGACAGAGGGCTGCCGGTGGAAGGTAGCGTTCCAGGTCGAGCGGGGCGGCACTCCGGTGGCGACGACGGCGGGGCCCGGGCGGATCTGGCCGGGGTGGACCCATTTCCGGCGGATTTGGCGTGGAGGCGGCCGGTTCCGGCGAGATTGTGGGCCGGCGGCGCCATGGAGGTCCCTGTCCAGCAAGAGTGAGAGAGGTGAGAGGAGATCGAGAAGAAGAAGGAGAAGGGAGAGGGGCGAGGTGAAGGAGCAGCCGGAAGTCCAGCGTGGAAGTTCGCTGGCGGCGGGGTGTGGCGGAGGTATGGGGTCGCCGGCGAGGCGGCTTGCGGGCGCGAGGGGAGCTCGGGCAGAAGGGAGCTGCGGGCGGCGGCGCGGTCTGGTTCGGGCCCGGGCGGGATTAGAGATTTTTTTTGTAAAACCGAAACGGTTTTTCAATTTTAATTTTAATTTAACTTAAAAAGGGACTGCGGGTCCTATTTTCAAAAAACAAAAAGACTTTTCTGTAAAAACAGCGTGACGGTGAACCCGGAGACTCGATCCGTGCTTTACTATTAGGGAAAGATGGTTGAGCTAATTTTGGGTAGGTCGGTCTGTACTGGGTTGAAGTGCTACCTCTATTTTTGGATGCTTAAAATTTGGAAGTGCTATCATTTTCCCTTGATTTGGCGTCGCAATTTGGTTGGAAAATAGTCATATTGATCCTGCTTTGAATGCAAAGCAGTTCAGCTCAAGACCAAAACAAACAAAATGTGGGACATAGTCGGACACTGCACGCAAACTCGTTAATTATTAGTTTCTGCGGGTGACACTACTTTCGACTCGTGCTACAATATATCGAGTGGTTCTGCTAGTGCATGAAGAATAAGTAGCAGCGGCTATCCGCCGGGTCGTGCATTGCCACCCATAGAAGCTCTGCTCACCGCCATGGTATGTTGCAGGTTCTTGCTCGCCCCCCGTATTTCCCGCATGCATGCACTCGGTGATGGGGACCTCGGTCCCGCTGGCCGGCCGGTCGTAGTCTGCCGGCGGCTTGCTGTCCTCCATCTCTGCCCTGGCCTCACCGTCATCGGGAATGACAAGGAGGAGGCGGGAGCCCCGGAGGATGGAGAAGTGTTTTGCGTCGGGTTTGTCCAACGAGAGTGGCTGTGACTTTGCCGAGAAGTGTGTATTAGGAGCAAAACATGAACATACATGGTGTATTCTGGTTGCTACCTCCTTCCTGATACCTATCATTCCCATTCAGAGGGTAGGCTGACGAGATGACAAATGAAAATGAAAGACAAGAACAACACATCTACCATCGCTCGTTCTTTTCCAGTGCTAGGAAATTGACATCTTAAAAAGACGTTGGAAAGGGAAGGGTTGTTGTGTAAATAAGTAGGCGGTAGTTGAACTTGAAGATTTATGTAATAAAGATGAGAAGATTTTGATGTAATAAAGGGAGGTTGTGTTTTTGTGTTGTGGAATTGTGGTACAAGTTACAACATGTGATTAGTTCTTGTGAATATTACACCTGAATCATTACTTTAGGAACTTCTGCATGCTGTTGTACTGCCGTCTTGGTGTTTAACTCTTCAGCTATACTTGTGTACATGCGTGGTAATTAAGTGTCAACTTTACGTTCTTGCTTGCAGGATTGCGAAAACCAGCTAAACTGCAATCTCCCAGATTTTTGCAGTACAACACCTGATTGAGTGAAATAAGCCAAGTGTAGCTTTGCCTGCTAATCTATAGCTCAGGCGTTCAGCTTTCTGTCTTCCCCTTAATTTTATTTCGGACATGATGCAAATCAAGACGTGACACCCAAGAGTGCAAGAGCAAAACAAAACAAAATGTAGGTTGTGCGAGCACACACTGAAGATCTCGAGCGTGTCGCCGCTCCCTTCCCTAACGCTCTACCTGTCGCGTGCCGCGTCATCCTCTCCAGCTCTCGTGGAGAGTATAGACACATCCATGTGTTCAAGCATACGCAACACCTTTTTTTTACAACAATACGACCTTATTCATCAAAGAAATGGAGAGATCATTTACAAGACTTGATGAGATGAAGTTAGGGATAGAAGCATCCCAAAAACCTGAGGAACTAGAATTAAAACCAGATTTAGCTATGGCATTCGCCACCTCCTTGGCCTCTCTAAAACAATGTTGAAAGTCAACATGGCAAAAGTTCTTCATAAGCTGCTTGCTCTCCATAATCACGAAGGTCCTGCATGGTCATCCTCTCCTTTCATGGTTTCAGCCGCAGAGGAACTACCCGATTCAATGATCAGCTTGTTAAAACCATGTACGCAGCGCTTCAAATCTTACTCATGCCCACGTGGGTGCTTACCTACAATCATTTTTCGTGCGGTTAGCAATGAAAGTTCCTAAGTGCCGCTTCATGCGCTGACTGGAGCTCCGTTGCTCACGAGCGTCTCAACTAGGCCGGCCCATTAGCACTCTCCACTCCTCGCTTGCTCCCTCTAGCCGCTCGGTCCCGCTCGCTCGGTTGACTGGTTGAATGGTTCGGTTCATGGTTGACAGTTGACTTCTGAAAAATACTCTCAGTTTTCCTTTTTTTCCACGACTTTGGAAAGAGTTCGCCCATTTGAAAAAGAGTTCATGCATTTGAGAAAACATTCACGGTTCTGAATTCAAGAAAAAGTTCGTGAATTTGAATCACTAAATTGAAAAAAGATTCTGAATTTGAAAATTGTTAGCGATTTTCAGAAAAGTTCATAAAAATTAGGAAAAGTTTTTAAAATACAAAATAAGGATTTTAAAAATTAGTGAATTTTAAAAAGTTTTCATGAATTTTTTAAAAAAATCGTGAAGTTAAAAATTATTCGTGAATTTTGAAAAATGTTCACCAATTTCAAAATGAATGAAAAAGTAAAAATTAAAATAAAAAGAAAAAGGAAAAATTAGAATGGAGCCATCTAGAAGCTTCCCAAAACTGGATGTCCCACTGGATGCGACACTTGGCATGCGAGCTGCGTACAGAATTTTTTAGGCAATCTCGCGAGCTTTATTAACACGCCACAATGTGTTCAGGGATGAAAAAAATATTGTCGGGTTGGCCTAACCAAATATGGCTACCAGCCCCTAACGAAAGTGCATGCTTTGTGAGATTGTGAGCTTCGATGTTCGAACTCCTAAATTCATGAATACAATTACTAGAGATAAAGGTCCTAGGATGATCTGTGATTTCATGGATGATTGCACCATAGCTAGTAGAACTTCCTGTCGTGATGGCTTCCACCACGACCTTGCATCAAGCCAAGTACAATTGTTAACCCATGGCGCGAACAAGAAGATGAAAGGTTTTAAATGGGACGAGCCCTTATTCGAAGGGTGATGTGCGCCAAATTAAAAAAAATCATCAGAAAACGACGCCTTGAGTGCTGAATAGGAAATGACATTGGGGCATCTCCAATGTCGTGCCACGTTCGAACCGACACGTCCGAACGTTTTCTTGCCATCCAACACAATGTTGCAAACATCCATGGACGGCTCCATCCATCCAATTTCCCGCAACCAGGCACAAAACCTAGGGGAGGTTTGCGGGCAACCAAACCTCTGCCACGTACGCGGCCGACAACACAGTCTCACCCAAAAACCACCCTCGTGTGACTGCTCCAACCATCTGGAAAGAGGCGTCACATTCATGCCAGTCCAGATCCGACGTGACCGGTCTACAACATGCCGGGCGTAAGGGGCACGTCGGTTGAGATGCTTGCCCACGCCACGTCCAGCGACGCATCTGCTCGCTGGCTCTCCATGCCTCGTTCAATGTTGGCTCAGAGCGATGCGTCCGGACGTTATTGATTGGTACCATAACACCAAGAGGGCCCAAAGAACATCTCTCCATCTTCGGAGGAGCAATCCCAATATTGATCTATCAAGTTATTTGTCATACTTTTCCATGAACCCGTAAGCCGCCGTAATATCCACCCTTTTACGGATGACGTTTAACAAACCCCCAAAGTTCATGAAGCAAGCATGAAAAAATACTGATAGTCTCATGGTATAAGAAATTATGCAAACATTAACTTTCTCTGTTTTATATACCATTAAGTTGCGACCAATGTATCTCATAGCATAACATCAATTTGGGTCTATTCAACACAAGTGTTCTCCTAACATTATGCCCTCAAAAGTTGCCGGCATAGACATGCCCATGATCAAGAAAACGTGATCATCATGCAACACTTGAGCCAGTCTTAGAGGCTTGACTAGGAATACTTTTTACCATTTATTATTCCACACATGCATATGAGTTTTCCTCGGAGCCTCATGGTTATTGTAGACTCGAAACCATAGCAGTTATAGCATGGAATATAAACATAATTACGAAAATGGAGATAAATAATAACATTTATTATTGCCTCTAGGGCATATCTCCTTTGTAGGATCCGCACCGAAGCCTCCAGGAAGGGAATCAGCGCCGAGGGGCATCGATTTTGGTGCGGCTGCCACGCCGGCCTGGAGTTTCCCCCGATCCATGCCCACCCGCTAGATCCGTCTAGGTAGCAACGGTAAACGTCGACCACAGTTGTTAGGTACCAGAGCCAGCATGAACCGGAGCAGGATCAAGCCAGAGATGATGCTTCCCATGTAACACCGTCCGGCCAACGAGGAGCCACCGCAACGCTGTCGCCTCCATGCCGCCCATGCCGCCGTGGAAGTCCGCCCATCTGCACCCACTACTGCCGCCCGCCGGGCAGGACGCACCGAGCGCCACCAATCGAGGACGCTGCCCCGATATCCGATCTGTCAGCCGCCGCTGTTCCATGAGAGCCAGAGCCCACCATGCCTGCGTAGATGATTTTTCATATAAAAAACTTTTTCATCCGAGTTAGTATGCAAAAGTTATGCCCATTTTACTAAATTCCAGAGAGATTTTGCAAATAAAGTCGAAATTCACATTTGCAAATTTTCCCAACAACTAGACCATATATCACATGGGAAACTTATTTTCTTTTTTTTTGACATTTCCATCATTATCTTTTTTTAAAACTGAAAAGGCGATCCAGGGGGGTAGAGTTTGAAAATGGGACCTTTAGTACCGGTTGTTGGGGAACGTAGCAAAAATTCAAAATTTTCCTACGAGTCACCAAGATCTATCTATGGAGAAACTAGCAACGAGAGAGAGGGGAGTGCATCTACATACCCTTGTAGATCGCTAAGCGGAAGCATTCAAGAGAACGGAGTTGAAGGCGTCGTACTCATCGTGATCCAAATCACCGGAGATCCTAGTGCCGAACGGACGGCACCTCCGCGTTCAACACACGTACAGCCCGGGGAAGTCTCCTCCTTCTTGATCCAGCAAGGGGAGAGGAGAAGTTGAGGGAGAGCTCTGGCAGCACGACGGCGTGGTGGTGGAGCTTGCAGTTCTCCGGCAGGGCTTCGCCAAGCACTACTACTACGGAGGAGGTGTTGGGGAGGGAGAGGGCTGCGCCAGGGGCAAGGGTGAAGCTCCCATGCGCCTCCCCACTATATATAGGGGTGGAGGGGCTGGTTTCTTTCCCTCCAAGTCCATTGGGGCGTTGGCAAAGGTGGGAGGAAAGAAATCACATCATTTCCTTCCCCACCGATTGTTATGCCCCCTTTTTAGGGATCTTGATCTTATCCCTTCGGGATATGATCGTATTCCTTCTAAGGGGGGATCTTGGTGCGCCTTGACCAGGGGTGTGAGGCCTTGCCCCCACTACCCACGTTCATGTGGGTCCCCCCATGCAGGTGGGCCCCACTCCGAAACCTTCTAGAACCTTCCCAGTGCAATACCGAAAAATCCCGAACATTTTCAGGTGGCCAAAATAGGACTTCCCATATATAAATCTTTACCTCCGGACCATTCCGGAACTCCTCGTGACGTCCAGGATCTCATCCGGGACTCCAAACAACATTCGGTAACTGCACACTAATTCCCATAACAACTCTAGCGTCACCGAACCTTAAGTGTGTAGACCCTACGGGTTCGGGAATCATGCAGACATGACCGAGACAGCTCTCTGGCCAATAACCAACAGCGGGATCTGGATACCCATGTTGGCTCCCACATGTTCCACGATGATCTCATCGGATGAACCACGATGTCAAGGATTCAAGCAATCCCGTATGCAATTCCCTTTGTCTAGCGGTATTGTACTTGCCCGATATTCGATCGTCGGTATGCCGATACCTTGTTCAATCTCGTTACCGGCAAGTCTCTTTACTCGTTCCGTAACACATCATCCCGTGATCAACCCCTTGGTCACATTGTGCACATTATGATGATGTCCTACCGAGTGGGCCCAGAGATACCTTTCCGTCAACCGGAGTGACAAATCCCAGTCTCCATTCGTGCCAACCCAACAAACACTTTCGGAGATACCTGTAGTGCACCTTTATAGCCACCCAGTTATGTTGGGACGTTTGGTACACCCAAAGCATTCCTACGGTATCCGGGAGTTGCACAATCTCATGGTCTAAGGAAATGATACTTGACATTAGAAAAGCTTTAGCATACGAACTACACGATCTTTGTGCTAGGCTTAGGATTGGGTCTTGTCCATCACATCATTCTCCTAATGACGTGATCCCGTTATCAACGACATCCAATGTACATGGTCAGGAAACCGTAACCATCTATTGATCAACGAGCTAGTCATCTAGAGGCTTACTAGGGACTTGGTGTTGTCTATGTACCCATACATGTATCTGAGTTTCCTATCAATACAATTCTAGCATGGATAATAAACGATTATCATGAACAAGGAAATATAATAATAATAACTAATTTATTATTGCCTCTAGGGCATATTTCCAACAGTCTCCCACTTGCACTAGAGTCAATAATCTAGTTCACATCGCCATGTGATTAACACTCACAGGTCACATTGCCATGTGACCAACATCCAAAGAGTTTACTAGTGTCATTAAACTAGTTCACATCATCATGTGATTAATACTCAATGAGTTCTGGGGTTTGATCATGTTTTCTTGTGAGAGAAGTTTTAGTCAACGGGTCTGCAACATTCAGATCCGTATGTATTTTGCAAATTCTCTATGTCATATTGTAAATGCTGCTTCCGCGCTCCACTTGGAGCTATTCCAAATGGTTGCTCCACTATACGTATCCGGTTTGCTACTCAAAGTCATTCGGATAGGTGTTAAAAAGCTTGCATCGACGTAACCCTTTACGCCGAACCCTTTATCACCTCCATAATCGAGAAACATTTCCTTATTCCTCTAAGGATAATTTTGACCGCTGTCCAATGATCCGTTCCTGGATCATTCCTGTACCCCTTGACTGACTCATGGCAAGGCACACTTCCGGTGCGGTACACAGCATAGCATACTATAGAGCCTACGTCTGAAGCATAGGGGACGACCTTCGTCCTTTCTTTCGCTTCTGCCGTGGTCGAGCTTTAACTCTTAACTTCATACCTTACAACTCAGGCAAGAACTCCTTTGACTGATCCATCTTGAACACCTTCAAGATCATGTTAAGGTATGTGCTAATTTGAAAGTATTATTAAACATTTTGATCTATCTTATAGATCTTGATGCTTATTGTTAAAGTAGCCTAATCCAGGTTTTCCATTGAAAAACACTTTTCAAACAACCCTATATGCTTTCTAGAAATTCTACATCATTTCTGATCAACAATATGTCAACAACATATACTCATCAGAAATTCTATAGTGCTCCCGCTCACTTCTTTGGAAATACAAGTTTCTCATAATCTTTTGCATAAACCCAAAATCTTTGATCATCTCATCAAAGCGTACATTCCAACTCTGAGATGCTTACTCCAGTCCTTAGAAGGATTGCTGGAGTTTTCCCTATTTGTTAGCGTTCTTCAGGATTGTCAAAACCTTCTGGTTGTATCACATACAATCTTTCCTCAAGAAAATTGTCGAGGAAACAATGTTTTGACATTCTATCTGCAAGATTTCATAAATAATGCAGTAACTGCTAATCCATTTCCAACAGACTCTTAGCATCGCTACGAGTGAGAAAGCCTCACCGTAGTCAACTCCTTGAACTTGTCGGAAAACATCTTTAACGACAAGTCGAGCCTTCTTAATGGTGATACTTACCATCATTGTCTGTCTTCCTTTTAAAATCCATCTTTACCCAACGTCCTTATGACCATCAAGTATTACTTCCAAAGTCATGGATCCTCTCTCGGATTTTATGGCTTCTAACCATTTGTTGGAATATGGGCCCACCATTGCTTCTCCATAGCTCGTAGGTTCATTGTTGTCTAGCAACATGATCTCCAAGACAGGATCACGTATTACTCTGAAGCAGTACGCATCCTCGTCGACCTACGAGGTTTGGTAGTGACTTGATCCGAAGTTTCATGATCACTATCATAAGCTTCTACTTCAATTGGTGTAGGTGCCACAGGAACAACTTCCTGTGCCCTGCTACACACTAGTTGAAGTTACAGTTCAATAACCTCATCAAGTCTCCACCATCCTCCCACTCAATTCTTTCGAGAGAAACTTTTCCTCGAGAAAGGACCTGTTTCAAGAAACAATCACTTTTGCTTCTGGGTCTGAATTAGGAGGTATACCCAACTGTTTTGGGTGTCCTATGAAGATGCATTTTATCCGCTTTGGGTTCGAGCTTATCAACCTAAAACCTTTTTTCACATAAGCGTCGCAGCCCCAAACTTTTAAGGAACAACAACTTAGGTTTCTCCAAACCATAGTTCGGTGTCGTCTCAACGGAATTACATGGTGCCCTATTAAAGTGAGTGCGGTTGTCTCTAATGCCTAACCCATGAACGATAGTGGTAATTCGATAAGAGACATCATGGTACGCACCGGATCCAATAGGGTGCAACTATGATGTTCAGACACACCATCACACTATGGTGTTCCAGACGGTATTAATTGTGAAACAATTTCCACAATGTCTTAATTGCGTGCCAAAGCTCGTAACTCAGATACTCATCTCTATGATCATATCATAGACATTTTATCCTCTTGTCACGATGATCTTCAACTTCACTCTGAAATTACTTGAACCATTCAATAATTCAGACTTGTGTTTCATCAAGTAGATATACTCAGTGTCTACTTAAATCATCTGTGAAGTAAGATCATAGCGATATTCACTTCATGCCTCATCACTCATAGGATTGCACACATCAAAGTGTGTTACTTCCAACAAGTTGCTATCTTGTTCCATTTTACTGAAAATGAGGCTTTTCAGTCATCTTGCCCATGTGGTATGATTTGCATATCTCAAGTGATTCAAGATCAAGTGAGTCCAAACGATCCATCTGCATGGAGTTTCTTCATGCGTATACACCAATAGACATGGTTTGCATGTCTCAAACTTTTCAAAACGAGTGAGTCCAAAGATCCATCAATATGGAGCTTCTTCATGCGTTTTACACCATTATGACTTACATGGCAGTGCCACAAGTAAGTGGTACTATCATTACTATCTTATATCTTTTGGCATGAAAATGTGTATCACTACGATCGAGATTCAATAAACCATTCCTTTTAGGTGCTAGACCATTGAAGGTATTATTCAAATGAACAGAGTAACCATTATTCTCCTTAAACGAATAACCGTATTGCGATAGACATAATCCAATCATGTCTATGCTCAACGCAAACACCAAATGACAATTATTCAGGTTTAATACTAATCTTGATGGTAGAGGGAGCGTGCGATGTTTGATCACATCAACCTTGGAAACACTTCCAACACATATCGTCAGCTCACCTTTAGCTTGTCTCCGTTTGTTCCGTAGCTTTTATTTCGAGTTACTAACACTTAGCAACCGAACCGGTATCTAATACCCTGGTGCTACTAGGAGTACTAGTAAAGTACACATTAACATAATGTATATCCAATATACTTCTATCGACCTTGCCAGCCTTCTTATCTACCAAGTATCTAGGGTAAGTCGGCTCCAGTGGTTGTTCCCCTTATTACAGAAGCACTTAGTCTCGGGTTTGGGTTCAACCTTGGGTTTCTTCACTGGAGCAGCAACTGATTTGCCGTTTCATGAAGTGCCCCTTCCTGCCCTTGCCCTTCTTAAAACTAGTGGTTTCACTAACCATCAACAATTGATGCTCCTTCTTGATTTCTACTTTCGCGGTGTCAAACATCATGAATATCTCAAGGATCATCATATCTATCCCTGATTCGTTATAGTTCATCACTAAGCTCTAGCAGCTTGGTGGCAATGACTTTGAAGAAACATCACTATCTCATCTGGAAGATCAACTCCCACTCGATTCAAGTGATTGTTGCACTCAGACAATCTGAGCACAAGCTCAACGATTGAGCTTTTCTCCCTTAGTTTGCAGGCTAAGAAAATCGTCGGAGGTCTTATACCTCTTGACGTGGGCACGAGCCTGAAATCCCAATTTCAGCCCTCGAAACATCTCATATGTTCCGCGACGTTTCGAAAACGTCTTTGGTGCCTCAACTCTAAACCGTTTAACTAAACTATCACGTAGTAATCAAAACGTGTATGTCCGATGTTTGCAACATCCACAGACGACGTTTGAGGTTCAGCACACCGAGCGGTGCATTAAGGACATAAGCCTTCTAGTGTCCGCATAATTGCTATTGTCAACTTTCAACTATATTTTCTCTAGGAACATATCTAAAATAGTGGAACTAAAGCGCGAGCTTACGACATAATTTGCAAAGATCTTTTGACTATGTTCAGGATAATTAAGTTCATCTCATGAACTCCCACTCAGATAGACATCCCTCCAGTCATCTAAGTGATTACATGATCTGAGTCAACTAGGCCGTGTCCGATCATCATGTGAGACAGACTAGTCATCATCGGTGAACATCTTCATGTTGATCGTATCCACCATACGACTCATGCTCGACCTTTCGGTCTCTTGTGTTCCGAGGCCATGTCTGTACATGCTAGGCTCGTCAAGTTAACCTAAGTGTTTCGCGTGTGTAAATCTGGCTTACACCCGTTGTATGTGAACGTAAGAATCTATCACACCCGATCATCACGTGGTGCTTCGAAACGACGAACTTTCGCAACGGTGCACAGTTAGGGGGAACACTTTCTTGAAATTTTAATGAGGGATCATCTTATTTACTACCGTCGTTCTAAGCAAATAAGATGCATAAACATGATAAACATCACATGCAATCAAATAGTGACATGATATGGCCAATATCAGTTTGCTCCTTTTGATCTCCATCTTCGGGGCTCCATGATCATCATCGTCACCGGCATGACACCATGATCTCCATCATCATGATCTCCATCATCGTGTCTTCATGAAGTTGTCTCGCCAACTATCACTTCTACTACTATGGCTACCGGTTAGCAATAAAGTAAAGTACTCACATGGCATTGTATAATGACACGCAGGTCATACAATAAATAAAGACAACTGCTATGGCTCCTGCCGGTTGTCATACTCATCGACATGCAAGTCGTGATTCCTATTACAAGAACATAATCAATCTCATACATCACATATATTCATCACATTCTTCTTGGCCATATCACATCACATAGCATACCCTGCAAAAACAAGTTAGACGTCCTGTAATTGTTGTTTGCATGTTTTACGTGGCTGCTATGGGTTTCTAGCAAGAACGTTTCTTACCTACGCAAAACCACAACGTGATATGCCAATTGATATTTACCCTTCTTAAGGACCCTTTTCATCGAATCCGTTCCGACTAAAGTGGGAGAGACTGGCACCCGCTAGCCACCTTATGCACCAAGTGCATGTCAGTCGATGGAACCTGTCTCATGTAAGAGTATGTTTAAGGTCGGTCCAGGCCGCTTCATCCCACAATACCATAGAAACAAGATTGGACTAGTAACGGTAAGCATATTGAACAAAATCAACGCCCACAACTACTTTGTGTTCTACTCGTGCAAAGAATCTACGCAATAGACCTAGCTCATGATGCCACTGTTGGGGAACGTAGCAGAAATTCAAAATTTTCCTACGAGTCACCAAGATCTATCTATGGATAAACTAGCAACGAGAGAGAGGGGAGTGCATCTACATACCTTTGTAGATCGCTAAGCGGAAGCATTCAAGAGAACGGAGTTGAAGGAGTCGTACTCATCATGATCCAAATCACCGGAGATCCTAGTGCCGAACGGACGGCACCTCCGCGTTCAACACACGTACAGCCCGGGGACGTCTCCTCCTTCTTGATCGATCAAGGGGAGAGGAGAAGTTGAGGGAGAGCTCCGGCAGCACGACGGCGTGGTGGTGGAGCTTGCAGTTCTCCGGCAGGGCTTCGCCAAGCACTACTACGGAGGAGGAGGTGTTGAGGAGGGAGAGGGCTGCGCCAGGGGCAAGGGTGAAGCTCCCATGCGCCTCCCCACTATATATAGGGGTGGAGGGGCTTGTTTCTTGCCCTCCAAGTCCATTGGGGCGTTGGCAAAGGTGGGAGGAAAGAAATCACATCATTTCCTTCCCCACCGATTGTTATCCCCCCTTTTTAGGGATCTTGATCTTATCCCTTCGGGATATGATCTTATTCCTTCTAAGGGAGGATCTTGGTGCGCCTTGACCAGGGGTGTGGGGCCTTGCCCCCACTACCCACGTTCATGTGGGTCCCCCCATGCAGGTGGGCCCCACTCCGGAACCTTCTAGAACCTTCCCGGTACAATACCGAAAAATCCTGAACATTTTCCGGTGGCCAAAATAGGACTTCCCACATATAAATCTTTACCTCCGGACCATTCCGGAACTCCTCATGATGTCCGGGATCTCATCCGGGACTCCAAACAACATTCGGTAACTGCACACTAATTCCCATAACAACTCTAGCGTCACCGAACCTTAAGTGTGTAGACCCTACGGGTTCGGGAATCATGCAGACATGACCGAGACAGCTCTCTGGCCAATAACCAACAGCGGGATCTGGATACCCATGTTGGCTCCCACATGTTCCACGATGATCTTATCGGATGAACCACGATGTCAAGGATTCAACCAATCCCGTATGCAATTTCTTTTGTCTAGAGGTATTGTACTTGCCCGAGATTCGATCGTCGGTATGCCGATACCTTGTTCAATCTCGTTACCGGCAAGTCTCTTTACTCGTTTCATAACACATCATCCCGTGATCAACCCCTTGGTCACATTGTGCACATTATGATGATGTCCTACCGAGTGGGCCCAGAGATACCTTTCCGTCAACCGGAGTGACAAATCCCAGTCTCGATTCGTGCCAACCCAACAAACACTTTCGGAGATACCTGTAGTGCACCTTTATAGCCACCCAGTTATGTTGTGACGTTTGGTACACCCAAAGCATTCCTACGGTATCCGGGAGTTGCACAATCTCATGGTCTAAGGAAATGATACTTGACATTAGAAAAGCTTTAGCATACGAACTACACGATCTTTGTGCTAGGCTTAGGATTGGGTCTTGTCCATCACATAATTCTCCTAATGACGTGATCCCGTTATCAACGACATCCAATGTCCATGGTCAGGAAACCGTAACCATGTATTGATCAACGAGCTAGTCATCTAGAGGCTTACTAGGGACTTGGTGTTGTCTATGTACCCATACATGTATCTGAGTTTCCTATCAATACAATTCTAGCATGGATAATAAACGATTATCATGAACAAGGAAGTATAATAATAATAACTAATTTATTATTGCCTCTGGGGCATATTTCCAACAGTCTCCCACTTGCACTAGAGTCAATAATCTAGTTCACATCGCCTTGTGATTAACACTCACAGGTCACATTGCCATGTGACCAACATCCAAAGAGTTTACTAGTGTCATTAAACTAGTTCACATCATCATGTGATTAATACTCAATGAGTTCTGGGGTTTGATCATGTTTTCTTGTGAGAGAAGTTTTAGTCAACGGGTCTGCAACATTCAGATCCGTATGTATTTTGCAAATTCTCTATGTCATATTGTAAATGCTGCTTCCGCGCTCCACTTGGAGCTATTCCAAATGGTTGCTCCACTATACGTATCCGGTTTGCTACTCAAAGTCATTCGGATAGGTGTTAAAAAGCTTGCATCGACGTAACCCTTTACGCTGAACCCTTTATCACCTCCATAATCGAGAAACATTTCCTTATTCCTCTAAGGATAATTTTGACCGCTGTCCAATGATCCGTTCCTGGATCATTCCTGTACCCCTTGACTGACTCATGGCAAGGCACACTTCCGGTGCGGTACACAGCATAGCATACTATAGAGCCTACGTCTGAAGCATAGGGTACGACCTTCGTCCTTTCTCTCTCTTCTGCCGTGGTCGAGCTTTAACTCTTAACTTCATACCTTACAACTCAGGCAAGAACTCCTTTGACTGATCCATCTTGAACACCTTCAAGATCATGTTAAGGTATGTGCTAATTTGAAAGTATTATTAAACATTTTGATCTATCTTATAGATCTTGATGCTTATTGTTAAAGTAGCCTAATCCAGGTTTTCCATTGAAAAACACTTTTCAAACAACCCTATATGCTTTCTAGAAATTCTACATCATTTCTGATCAACAATATGTCAACAACATATACTCATCAGAAATTCTATAGTGCTCCCACTCACTTCTTTGGAAATACAAGTTTCTCATAAACTTTTGCATAAACCCAAAATCTTTGATCATCTCATCAAAGCGTACATTCCAACTCTGAGATGCTTACTCCAGTCCTTAGAAGGATTGCTGGAGTTTTCCCTATTTGTTAGCGTTCTTCAGGATTGTCAAAACCTTCTGGTTGTATCACATACAATCTTTCCTCAAGAAAATTGTCGAGGAAACAATGTTTTGACATTCTATCTGCAAGATTTCATAAATAATGCAGTAACTGCTAATCCATTTCCAACAGACTCTTAGCATCGCTATGAGTGAGAAAGCCTCACCATAGTCAACTCCTTGAACTTGTCGGAAAACATCTTTAACGACAAGTCGAGCCTTCTTAATGGTGATACTTACCATCATTATATGTCTTCCTTTTAAAATCCATCTTTACCCAACGGCCTTATGACCATCAAGTATTACTTCCAAAGTCATGGATCCTCTCTCGGATTTTATGGCTTCTAACCATTTGTTGGAATATGGGCCCATCATTGCTTCTCCATAGCTCGTAGGTTCATTGTTGTCTAGCAACATGATCTCCAAGACAGGATCACGTATTACTCTGAAGCAGTACGCATCCTCGTCGACCTACGAGGTTTGGTAGTGACTTGATCCAAAGTTTCATGATCACTATCATAAGCTTCTACTTCAATTGGTGTAGGTGCCACAGGAACAACTTCCTATGCCCTGCTACACACTAGTTGAAGTTACAGTTCAATAACCTCATCAAGTCTCCACCATCCTCCCACTCAATTCTTTCGAGAGAAACTTTTCCTCGAGAAAGGACCTGTTTCAAGAAACAATCACTTTTGCTTCTGGGTCTGAATTAGGAGGTATACCCAACTGTTTTGGGTGTCCTATGAAGATGCATTTTATCCGCTTTGGGTTCGAGCTTATCAACCTAAAATCTTTTTTCACATAAGCGTCGCAGCCCCAAACTTTTAAGGAACAACAACTTAGGTTTCTCCAAACCATAGTTCGGTGTCGTCTCAACGGAATTACGTGGTGCCCTATTAAAGTGAGTGCGGTTGTCTCTAATGCCTAACCCATGAACGATAGTGGTAATTCGATAAGAGACATCATGGTACGCACCAGATCCAATAGGGTGCAACTATGATGTTCAGACACACCATCACACTATGGTGTTCCAGACGGTATTAATTGTGAAACAATTTCCACAATGTCTTAATTGCGTGCAAAGCTCATAACTCAGATACTCATCTCTATGATCATATCATAGACATTTTATCCTCTTGTCACGATGATCTTCAACTTCACTCCGAAATTACTTGAACCATTCAATAATTCAGACTTGTGTTTCATCAAGTAGATATACTCAGTATCTACTTAAATCATCTGTGAAGTAAGATCATAACGATATTCACTGCATGCCTCAGCACTCATTGGACTGCACACATCAAAGTGTGTTACTTCCAACAAGTTGCTATCTTGTTCCATTTTACTGAAAATGAGGCTTTTCAGTCATCTTGCCCATGTGGTATGATTTGCATATCTCAAGTGATTCAAGATCAAGTGAGTCCAAACGATCCATCTGCATGGAGTTTCTTCATGCGTATACACCAATAGACATGGTTTGCATGTCTCAAACTTTTCAAAACGAGTGAGTCCAAAGATCCATCAATATGGAGCTTCTTCATGCGTTTTACACCATTATGACTTACATGGCAGTGCCACAAGTAAGTGGTACTATCATTACTATCTTATATCTTTTGGCATGAAAATGTGTATCACTACGATCGAGATTCAATAAACCATTCCTTTTAGGTGCTAGACCATTGAAGGTATTATTCAAATGAACAGAGTAACCATTATTCTCCTTAAACGAATAACCGTATTGCGATAGACATAATCCAATCATGTCTATGCTCAACGCAAACACCAAATGACAATTATTCAGGTTTAATACTAATCTTGATGGTAGAGGGAGCGTGCCTTGTTTGATCACATCAACCTTGGAAACACTTCCAACACGTATCGTCAGCTCACCTTTAGCTTGTCTCCGTTTGTTCCGTAGCTTTTATTTCGAGTTGCTAACACTTAGCAACCGAACCGGTATCTAATACCCTGGTGCTACTAGGAGTACTAGTAAAGTACACATTAACATAATGTATATCCAATATACTTCTATCGACCTTGCCAGCCTTCTTATCTACCAAGTATCTAGGGTAAGTCGGCTCCAGTGGTTGTTCCCCTTATTACAGAAGCACTTAGTCTCGGGTTTGGGTTCAACCTTGGGTTTCTTCACTGGAGCAGCAACTGATTTGCCGTTTCATGAAGTGCCCCTTCCTGCCCTTGCCCTTCTTAAAACTAGTGGTTTCACTAACCATCAACAATTGATGCTCCTTCTTGATTTCTACTTTCGCGGTGTCAAACATCATGAATATCTCAAGGATCATCATATCTATCCCTGATTCGTTATAGTTCATCACTAAGCTCTAGCAGCTTGGTGGCAATGACTTTGGAGAAACATCACTATCTCATCTGGAAGATCAACTCCCACTCGATTCAAGTGATTGTTGCACTCAGACAATCTGAGCACAAGCTCAACGATTGAGCTTTTCTCCCTTAGTTTGCAGGCTAAGAAAATCGTCGGAGGTCTTATACCTCTTGACGTGGGCACGAGCCTGAAATCCCAATTTCAGCCCTCGAAACATCTCATATGTTCCGCGACGTTTCGAAAACGTCTTTGGTGCCTCAACCCTAAACCGTTTAACTGAACTATCACGTAGTAATCAAAACGTGTATGTCCAATGTTTGCAACATCCACAGACGACGTTTGAGGTTCAGCACACCGAGCGGTGCATTAAGGACATAAGCCTTCTAGTGTCCGCATAATTGCTACTGTCAACTTTCAACTATATTTTCTCTAGGAACATATCTAAAATAGTGGAACTAAAGCGCGAGCTTACGACATAATTCGCAAAGATCTTTTGACTATGTTCAGGATAATTAAGTTCATCTCATGAACTCCCACTCAGATAGACATCCCTCCAGTCATCTAAGTGATTACATGATCCGAGTCAACTAGGCCGTGTCCGATCATCACGTGAGACAGACTAGTCATCATCGGTGAACATCTTCATGTTGATCGTATCCACCATACGACTCATGCTCGACCTTTCGGTCTCTTGTGTTCCGAGGCCATGTCTGTACATGCTAGGCTCGTCAAGTTAACCTAAGTGTTTCGCGTGTGTAAATCTGGCTTACACCCGTTGTATGTGAACGTAAGAATCTATCACACCCGATCATCACGTGGTGCTTCGAAACGACGAACTTTCGCAACGGTGCACAGTTAGGGGGAACACTTTCTTGAAATTTTAATGAGGGATCATCTTATTTACTACCATCGTTCTAAGAAAATAAGATGCATAAACATGATAAACATCACATGCAATCAAATAGTGACATGATATGGCCAATATCAGTTTGCTCCTTTTGATCTCCATCTTCGGGGCTCCATGATCATCATCGTCACCGGCATGACACCATGATCTCCATCATCATGATCTCCATCATCGTGTCTTCATGAAGTTGTCTCGCCAACTATTACTTCTACTACTATGGCTACCGGTTAGCAA
The DNA here is from genome assembly GCF_002162155.2 of Triticum dicoccoides. Taxonomy (NCBI): domain Eukaryota; kingdom Viridiplantae; phylum Streptophyta; class Magnoliopsida; order Poales; family Poaceae; genus Triticum; species Triticum dicoccoides. Next base: position 627,435,254 of record NC_041393.1, on the reverse strand, counting down.
TAAAGTAAAGTAATCACATGGCGTTGTATAATGACACGCAGGTCATACAATAAATAAAGACAACTCCTATGGCTCCTGCCGGTTGTCATACTCATCGACATGCAAGTCGTGATTCCTATTACAAGAACATAATCAATCTCATACATCACATATATTCATCACATTCTTCTTGGCCATATCACATCACATAGCATACCCTGCAAAAACAAGTTAGACGTCCTGTAATTGTTGTTTGCATGTTTTACGTGGCTGCTATGGGTTTCTAGCAAGAACGTTTCTTACCTACGCAAAACCACAACGTGATATGCCAATTGATATTTACCCTTCATAAGGACCCTTTTCATCGAATCCGTTCCGACTAAAGTGGGAGAGACTGGCACCCGCTAGCCACCTTATGCACCAAGTGCATGTCAGTCGGTGGAACCTGTCTCACGTAAGAGTATGTTTAAGGTCGGTCCGGGCCGCTTCATCCCACAATACCATAGAAACAAGATTGGACTAGTAACGGTAAGCATATTGAACAAAATCAACGCCCACAACTACTTTGTGTTCTACTCGTGCAAAGAATCTACGCAATAGACCTAGCTCATGATGCCACTATTGGGGAACATAGCAGAAATTCAAAATTTTCCTACGAGTCACCAAGATCTATCTATGGAGAAACTAGCAACGAGAGAGAGGGGAGTGCATCTACATACCTTTGTAGATCGCTAAGCGGAAGCATTCAAGAGAACGGAGTTGAAGGAGTCGTACTCATCATGATCCAAATCACCGGAGATCCTAGTGCCGAACGGACGGCACCTCCGCGTTCAACACACGTACAGCCCGGGGACGTCTCCTCCTTCTTGATCCAGCAAGGGGAGAGGAGAAGTTGAGGGAGAGCTCCGGCAGCACGATGGCGTGGTGGTGGAGCTTGCAGTTCTCCGGCAGGGCTTCGCCAAGCACTACTACGGAGGAGGAGGTGCTGGGGAGGGAGAGGGCTGTGCCAGGGGCAAGGGTGAAGCTCCCATGCGCCTCCCCACTATATATAGGTGTGGAGGGGCTGGTTTCTTGCCCTCCAAGTCCATTGGGGCGTTGGCAAAGGTGGGAGGAAAGAAATCACATCATTTCCTTCCCCACCGATTGTTATCCCCCCTTTTTAGGGATCTTGATCTTATCCCTTCGGGATATGATCTTATTCCTTCTAAGGGGGGATCTTGGTGCGCCTTGACCAGGGGTGTGGGGCCTTGCCCTCACTACCCACGTTCATGTGGGTCCCCCCATGCAGGTGGGCCCCACTCCGGAACCTTCTAGAACCTTCCCGGTACAATACCGAAAAATCCCGAACATTTTTCGGTGGCCAAAATAGGACTTCCCACATATAAATCTTTACCTCCGGACCATTCCGGAACTCCTCGTGACGTCCGGGATCTCATCCGGGACTCCAAACAACATTTGGTAACTGCACACTAATTCCCATAACAACTCTAGCGTCACCGAACCTTAAGTGTGTAGACCCTACGGGTTCGGGAATCATGCAGACATGACCGAGACAGCTCTCTGGCCAATAACCAACAGCAGGATCTGGATACCCATGTTGGCTCCCACATGTTCCACGATGATCTTATCGGATGAACCACGATGTCAAGGATTCAACCAATCCCGTATGCAATTCCCTTTGTCTAGCGGTATTGTACTTGCCCGAGATTCGATCGTCGGTATGCCGATACCTTGTTCAATCTCGTTACCGGCAAGTCTCTTTACTCGTTCCGTAACACATCATCCCGTGATCAACCCCTTGGTCACATTGTGCACATTATGATGATGTCCTACCGAGTGGGCCCAGAGATACCTTTCCATCAACCGGAGTGACAAATCCCAGTCTCGATTCGTGCCAACCCAACAGACACTTTCGGAGATACCTCTAGTGCACCTTTATAGCCACCCAGTTACGTTGTGACGTTTGGTACACCCAAAGCATTCCTATGGTATCCGGGAGTTGCACAATTTCATGGTCTAAGGAAATGATACTTGACATTAGAAAAGCTTTAGCATATGAACTACACGATCTTTGTGCTAGGCTTAGGATTGGGTCTTGTCCATCACATCATTCTCCTAATGACGTGATCCCGTTATCAACTACATCCAATATCCATGGTCAGGAAACCATAACCATCTATTGATCAACGAGCTAGTCATCTAGAGGCTTACTAGGGACTTGGTGTTGTCTATGTACCCACACATGTATCTGAGTTTCCTATCAATACAATTATAGCATGGATAATAAACGATTATCATGAACAAGGAAATATAATAATAATAACTAATTTATTATTGCCTCTAGGGCATATTTCCAACACCGGTTCGTGCCTTGAACCGGTAGTAATGCCTCAAACCCCATTAGTACCGGTTGGTGGCTCGAACCGGGACTAAAGGTCTAACCTTTAGTACCGGCTGGTGCCACGAACCGGTACTAATGGGCATCGCACCCTTTAGTCCCGGTTCGTGGCACCAACCGGGACTAAAAGGTCCAGACGAACCGGGACAAATGGCCCACGTGGCCCGGCCGGCCCCCTGGGCTCACGAACCGGGACCAATGCCCCCATGGGTCCCGGTTCTGGACTGAACCGGGACTAATGGGCTAACCCGGCCTGGACCAAAGCCCTCTTTTGTACTAGTGTGAGAGGTTTCACTAGCGAAAGTACGGACCCTAGGCCTCAATTTTAAGCATTGCAATACCGTTTTTGTGCCTGTTTACTATTTGCTGCCTTGCTGTTTTTATTTATTCAGATTATAAAAAATATATTTCTACTATCCATATTACACTTTTATCACCATCTCTTCGCCGAACTAGTGCACCTATACAATTTGCCATTGTATTGGGTGTGTTGGGGACACAAGAGATTTCTTGTATTTGATTGTTGGGTTGTTCGAGAGAGATCAACTTCATCCTACGCCTCCCACGGATTGATAAACCTTAGGTCATCCACTTGAGGGAAAATTACTATTTTCCTACAAAACTCTGCGCTTGGAGGCCCAACACGTGTATACAAGAATAAAGTTGCGTAGTAGATCGACATCAAGGCTCGCCGCACTGGCTCCTGAACACTCGAAGTAGTATTCGACTCTCCAGAGAACTTTCGAAGCGAAGAATTGATCTTCGACATCGTCCCTTTTCGCAGTGGTTATCATGCACTGCTGGGACGAACTGCTTTCGCTGGCTTTAATGCAGTCCCGCACTATGCTTCTTTGAAGCTCAAAATGCCCGGACCACGTGACGTCATCAAAGTAAATGGAAATATGGAGCACTCACTCCGTACTGAGGAGCACACCGCGGCCCTAGCAGCCGAGGTACAGGGCGGCCTCATGAAGCCGAATAGCTCATCAGTCATCAAGACCCAAGACACTGCTAAGAGAGTCCGATCATTACAATGTGATAGCCCAGTGGAGCCAGAGTTTGAATAGTAGTTTCGCCTCTGCGATCGCCCCATAAGGTTGCAACGTACGTATCGAGCGTACATAATTACGCACTTGAAATACCTTGGGCAGCGCCGGAGGCACACTGCGGAGAAGGTCCATAGTATGGCTTGACCATATTTCGGACCTCAACTGTTTTTCTTTCACTGTTGGTTCGTTAAAGAACCTACCTGATCTATGGTTGTATGGAGGCTCTTTTCCAGGTCCCTCTTTCTTGCAGACAACCATCGGCTTCTCCTCTCAAAGGATCTCCTACCAAGGAGAAATGGCGCAGGCGTGTGGCAGGGCACCATCGGGATCTTCAAACCATCACTTTTAGGCCATGTGTAAACCTTTCCCTTGTGTAAACTCACGGCATGTAAGATGGCATCGATATTCATGGCATTACCTGTAATAACACGGCTCGACGTATTAATCAGGGTATAAAGAAAAACAGTTGATCTCCACTTTTGTTTGGACTTTACTTTATTTTTATGTTATCATCGGTATTCCCTCCCTTCTTTAGACTGCCACACGTGCTTTAGTCCGGCCTTAACACCGAGGGTTGTATTTGGTCCTGCAAACCTCAAGTCCGAACACCTATAGGAAACTCTTCGGCGTCCCGAATATTGCATTATATGCCTTGACTCCGAATCATGTCTTTGGTCTATAGTTGGGTTGCCCGGCTCCTGTGCTTACCACCTTACCACTGGGACATGCACAGTACAAGTAGCAAGCAAACACCCCTCAATCTTGTTGCTCCCTCTCTCCTGATACCCATTCAATGGCTAGACTGCTTAGATAAAAGTGGAAGACAAAAACAACAAATCTACCATCGCTAGTTTTTCCAATGGTGGAAAGTTGACATCTCAAAAAGGAGTTGGGAAGGGAAGCCAGGTTGTGAACATTTCTGTAATAGAGGTGAGAGATTATGTCATTTTAATGGCACGAAGAGCATATACATTTTAATGTCACTTGGCCCTCCGCCTCCGACATGGCCAGTAAGTCCCTGGTCGTTGTGCTGCTTCTACCTCTGGAGTCACAAGTCTGGTGTCTTCGGTGTCCTCCACTGAAGTTTGGAGCATGTGCCCATCTTGGTGTGTCTTTGTTTCTACATACCGTGGTTCAGTCTTATGTTTGGTTGTGTCTAGAGACTTCTGTTGTGGTTGAGCAGCTTCGGATGAACAGTGATGAATGAATAAGTGAGCCCTTAATATAGTGTGTAATTCCACTGTTCTGCACTATCTGAGCTGCCATATATTTGTCTACGAGTTCTAGTTCAGTCTTGTTTTGATGCATTTGAGTTCGTTTTGGATTAGGTTTCTTCGTTGCCGGGAAGAAATGCGTGAACACATTCAGTTGTGTCCGGAGCTATTGTTATATCGTACACTGTGATGGTGTGTAGCTTGGAGACATTAACTTTGCTTGTTTCTAGCATGGAGCAGTTACAGTGGAAGTAGCTTGTTCTTATATCGATGCTAGGCATCTGATTTTTTTTCTGCGGTACTGTTGTACTGGATTTTTATCAAATGGTTGAGCTAATTTTGGGTAGGTCGGTCTGTACTGGGTTGAAGTGCTAGCTCGGGGTGGGACACTGAGTAGGAAGGCCTTCGTAGGGACTGGCTCCTCCCGAAGACTATCCCCTCCCGTGCCGCCACCCGCGGGGCGACGGGGAGGGCTCGTCCTCACCGCCGTCAACCCCGCTCCTCCTCCCCCGCCGCCGCCAAGGGCTCGGCCGAGCAAAGCTCGACCGGAGACGGCGATGGCGGGGTTCTCTCGTTCTTCGGCGGGCTATGATGCGGCGCGGGCGCCGGGCGCCGCGTCGTAGTGGCGTGCGGAGGCGCTGGCGCGGTGGCGGCGCATCGGTCGGCGCGGCAGGTGGTGGTTCACGCAGGGACGTGGTGTGGCCGCGGATCTGGTGCGTGGCGGCTCTCTGCGGCGACGGCTGGTAGCAGCACGGCCTGGCGACCCTGTGTCATCGGACCGCGGTTGCTGGCGGCGGCCTGACTGCGGGCAGGTGGAAGCAGGGATGTGGCCGTTGGGTGGTGTCTCTTGCATCGGACGGGGGCGGCGGGGCTTGCGACAACAGTCAATGGGTGGTGGAGTTGCCAGCGAGCAGTTTCCCGTCTCGATCTGGGATGCCCAGATCTGATGGGGCGGCGTCCGCCTTCCCGGGTGCGATGACCGGCAGTTCACCGACATCGTGGAGTAGCAGCCGGTTGGCGGTGTCTCATGGCATGGATGCCAGGGCCGGCCCTGGAAGGTCGTCCGCATGGTTGGCTCTCCGGCGGACAACATGGTGGCGGTGGTGGCTATATCTCTTGGACGTGTGGGCGGCAAGAGGAATAGCGGTGAGTGGCTCGTGTGCACTATTTGTCTCTCACAGTGGAGGCGCCCCAATCCGGATCTGGGGATCTAGACGCATCGCCCCTCTCCTGAAAACCTCGCAGTGACACACGGGAGCTACCGGGCGAAAGCCTTACGCTTTGGCGTCGACAACGGCAATGCCCGTGGGCGCCGCTCTCTTCTTGAAGACGTATTCATGGTGCTCCTCTTTGTGTCTGGGCTGCGGATGAAGATCTTTATTCGTTGTGGAGTCGGCAATGGCAACGCGCTGCGCCGTTTTCTCTCTTGAGGGCGTTGTCGTGGAGTTTATGTGTAGTATGGCGTGGTGTGGCGTTGTTCTCAGATTTCCGTGTTTTCACTTTCGGTAGTGTGTTGTGTGCTTGATCCGTCTATCCTAGGATTGTCTTTGTAAGAGGGTCACCTCACCACCTGCAGCTGCAGCGGTCAACATAGCTCCGCCGCTGCTAGTGCATGAAGAATAAGTGGCAGCGGCGGTCGTGCATTGCCACCCATCGAGGCTCTGCTCACCGCCATGATATGTTGCAGGTTCTTGTTCGCCCCCCGTATTGCCCGCATGCGTGCACTCGGCGATGGGGACCTCGGTACCTCTTGCTGGCGGGGCGTAGTCTGCCGGCGCCTTGCCGGCCTCCATCTCCTCCTTGCCCTCGTCGTCGTCAGGAATGACAAGGAGGAGGCGGGAGCCCCGGAGGATGGAGCAGTGTTTTGCGTCGGGGTCGTCCAACGAGAGTGGCCGCGACTTTGCCAAGAAGTGTGCAGTAAGAGCAAAACACGAACGCACATGATGTGTTTCGGTAGCTACCTCCTTCCTGATACCTATCATTCCCATTCAGTGGCTATGCTGACGAGATGCCAAATGAAAAATTGAAAAACAAGAACAGCACATCTACCATCGCTGGTTCTCTTCCAGCAGCTAGGAAATTGACATCTTAAAAAGACGTTGGAAGGGAATGGTGGTTTTGTAAATAAATAGGCGGTAGTTGAACTTGAAGATTTATGTAATAAATATGAGAAGATTTTGATGTAGTAAAGGGAGGTTGAGGAATAAACTCGTCCTCTCCTTTCATGGCTTCAACCCCAAAGCCCAAAGGGACTATCAGACTCAGTGATCAGCTTATTACAACCAATGTACGTAGCGCTTCGAGTCTAACTCATCTCCGCGTGCGTGTTTACCATCCGTGCAGTTAGCAATGAAAGTTCCTAAAGGCTTGTACAATGGTTCTATTTTAGCAGTGTCACGTACGATAAATGATAAGGTGGAAGAGAGAGAACTCATAAGAAAAGGCTTATCTTATCTTATTTAAGAGAAGACAACAGATGATCTCTTAACACAATATGTTTCATCATGTTTTTAGGAATAGCTAGTTATTGAAGATAAAGCTAAGAGATGACCCATTATAGACATGTTTTTTTGTCATCTCTAATTAAATGCAAAACTTAAGATAAGACTATCTTATCAACCATTGCCCTAATTGGCGCTCTAGGTGCTGATTGGAGACGCCGTAGCGACCCACTCTGCTTCTCGCTCCCTTGCTCCAACCGTTCGATCTCGCTCGCTCAGTTACTGGTTGAATGGTTTGGTACATGGTAGACCGTTGACTTTTGAAAGAAAAATCTCAGATTTGATTTTTTTTTCGTGAATTTGAAAACATTTCATGTATTCAAAAAAGAATTCATGCATTTAGAAAAATCACGGTTCTGAATTCAAAAAAGTTTTCAAATTTGATTTTTTTATTAAATTGAAATAAAAAATCTGAATTTGAAAATTGTTAGAATTTTTTTTAAAAATCACGAAATTTAGAAAGAGATTACAAATTTGAAAAATAGGAATTTAAAACATCTTTGTTAATTTAGAGCTGTTCAAAAATTTATAAAAGGATCACTAATTTGAAAAATGTTCATGAACTTTAAAATGAATGAAAAATAAAAAACAAAAAAACGAACAGAAAAAGGAAAAAAAACTAAAAAAATGAGACCGGAAGCATTTAGAAGCTTCCCAAAATCAGAAGCACCATTCGATGCAAAATTTGGCATGCCAGTCGTGTACAATTATTTTTAGGCAATCTCGCAAGCTTTAACCCTCAAAATGTTTACAAGGACGGAAAAAAGATTGTCAGGTTGGCCTAACCAAGCATGGCGGCCAACCCCCAATGCAAGTGCATTTTTGCGAGATTGTGAGCTTCAAGTTCGAACTCCTAAATTCATGAATAAAATTACAAGAGTTACCGGACGCTATACAAAAGGGTCAGCTGGGTGAAAAAGTTTCACCGACGGTTCACTTTGTGAATTTGTTGCGTGATGGGTCATTTTGTCATGTTTGCCCCACTGCGAGGCATCACTCCACGACACGATCTTTGCCTCGAACTGAGAGCCCTGAGCCCAGCTCCGTCACCATGGCGAGCGGGCGGCAAGATCAAGAAAAAAGGGCACGGCGGAGGGTTCTGAAGCTCGACCCATCCCCTGTCCTGACGCATCAAGGTGTGCGGTGTGCCCTGTAATGCCTGCTTCAACGGAGTTGGTGTTGCAACTAAAAGTTAGCTAGTTTCTGTTGGCTGCCATTTTAGCGTGAGGTCTTGGGATTCAACTCAATACAATTATATGATACAAGACCTAGAAACAGATATAACAGGGGAATGCAAAGTGAGGTTGATTCCTTCCTTTACATTGATTGATTCAGAGTGACAGTAGAAGGTTTATATATAGCTAGCGGAGACGCCATCCATCATGTACTACATAACTTAACCAAGACTTAGTCTAAGCACTACACAGTAGAGAACATGGACAATACAAATACATATCCTTTATAACATACAAGAGCAATGATAGATGGAACTTGCAGAGAGAACATCACATGGAAAAACGGCTGTTGAACTAGAAACAGAGGACGTATATGGATCTTCAACTTCAACTGTCAGGTGCCTGTCGCTTCATCAGTTCAATAAAAGCGTCATCAATCCACAAAAAATTCTTCATCAGTAATCTCATTAGGGGCCGGATTGAGATAATCCCTTTCGGTCTCGGCTGCGTCCGGCCATAAGGAAAGTTCTAGTGTGTGGTGAAGGGAGGAGGAAGAAGGGGCAAGCAGACTTCTAAAGGGCAGCTGCAAGGATTCCGAATCTGCCGAAGAAGCATGATTGAGATCAAAAAGTTCACGTGCATGAGCCTGCTGGTTGAGATCAAGATATTGTCCCACTGTATTAACCAGCATGCCATCGTTACCCTGCTGAACTAAGAGATCATTGTTGATGTTGATATCAACAGAAAAGTTGGCCATGGGCTCGGCTGTGTCTGCCCATGCAAACAGGGGAATGGAGGAAGGCAAGGGGGCAAGCAGACTTGTAGAAGGCTGCTCCGAGGATTCCAGAACGGCCAAATCTTGACTGCCGCGTCCACCTTGCCACCCCTCCAAACCGACCGCAAGATCTATGGACGTGCCCACCATTAGAGGCGCATCAATGTTAATGCTCATCCTAGCCGAATCTTCTTGCGCGTCAATTAGCTCAATTAATTGCCTTGTGTTAGTCTGGACTTGTGCTGCAGTTTGAGATCCATTCACTTGATGAGCACCCTCATCGTCTTCATCATCAACAGACTCCGCCTCTTCATCTGACCTATATCTTTCTTTTTGTTGCGAAGGATCATAGCTATAATCTTCAAACTCAATGTAGATGTCAGCGCCAGGATGATGCTTCTTAAATGCTCTCTTCAATACGCTCCTCAACTTTCTTAGTTGTTTTATTAAACTGTCTGTTTCCTGATCTGAAGCATAGTCACACTCCCAATCGTTATCATCCCAGTCATTGATAGTTATGCTGAAGCCTGACTTGATGTTTCTGGTCAATTTTATAATGATTTGTTCAAGGGTTGGAGCTGGCAAGTGCTCTATGCCAACGGCCAGGTAGGATATGTGATGCGTCAGGTGACAGAACAGTATTTCAAGCTTCTCAAGTTTGGGCAACGCCCCCACTTCAAAGATCAGTGACACCTTTGGACAATGGAAAATCAGGTGCTTGAGTGCTTGGAATGCCCCGCCGCCAGAGATGACTATACTTTCCTTTTCTTTCCAATACCTATCAGTATCAGTAGAGAGCTCAAAGTACGCAAGTGAAGTCAACCCTTCAACAATACTGATGCTATCAGCCACCTCCATCACCGTAATAGTAAGACTATATAGATCATGGAGCTGACCAATCCACTCGGGGCATGTATAAAAACTGCAGCCGCTCAGATGGAGCTTCCGAATATGAGAACCTTGAGGAAACAGTGTCCTGTTCCAGTACTCCATATCATGCCCAGGTAAATATGCATGCAAAGTAAGGATCCTGACGCTGGTGGAAAGACTCGAAATGGAAGAGTGCAAGGCATTCATACGTGCATATGCCACTTCCTCCGATTCATGAAATCCCCATCCAATAGGGAAATTCGAATTGATCCCAAGATTTCTCAAGTTGGTCAGCTCGCCAAGGCCCTTGATAGTTTCTACAGAGCTTTTATACAGACATACACCTTTCAGGATGTGCAGAGATTTCAACCTTTCAATCCCGTAAGGCAACATTATACCCCCATATCTACTATATATGAGACACGATAACCGGGGCAAAGTACAAAGATCTGATGGATACTTCTTTAGTCCACCTCCTTTTAGATGTATTGTCTCCAATTGTTGTAGCTGCCCAAGTTGATCAGGTAATTTAAGGTCACCAGACAATGGGTGGAGTGCAATCTTTAAATACCTTAGGAAAAACAAACTACTGATACCAGTGAGGTCTAGGGGCTCTCTTGAATATACTTTATCTTCAAGGTGCAAAACTCGGACATGCTTGAATTCCAGAAAGGCAGGCAAAAGCGAGGCTCGGTAAAGTAACACTGACCGAGCATGTGATAGTGACCCTTTGATTGTTTTAAGAGTTCTACTATCCTCCTTATCATTGTACTGGACTGAGACTCGATGGATCTGTCCTGACACATCTTTCAAACCATCAATTACATGAATAAATTTCTCTTCACTTGACTTGGATCTCATAAGCTCAAGAATTATATCGTGTACTCTGCAAGACAACACTTCATTGGTGCAGTAGTCTATCTTCCAAGGTTGGATCATAAACATGTCTATGAGCGCTTTGAAGTACTCTTCTGCAACATCCTCTGCATCCTGCCCCCCGTCTGTACTCACGAAACCTTCAGCTACCCACTGCCTCAACAAATCATTTTTATTTATCTTTCGATCCTCTGAATACATACAGACATAAAGAAGACATGTCTTCAGATGATCAGGAAGATGTATGTAGCTAAGATCCAATATTTTCTTCATCTGTTCAACATCATTACATTGAGTAGCACCCAAAGATTTCCTTACATGCTCCCAGGACGATTCTGATGAATGACGAGCTAGATGGCTTGCTATACTGTTAATAGCAAGCGGCATGCCACCACATCTTCTCAGAATATCTGCTAAAATCTCTTCTTTTCGAGGTGTAACAGGGCAATCTTTTCTAGGATCAGATATTCTTCTAAAAAATAGACTTCTTGAGTCTTTATGACTGAGTGGTTTGATTCTATAAACTTTGTTCTCAACATTCCAACTTTCACGATCAACAACCTCTTGAATCCTTGTTGTTGTTATCACTCTACTACCACATTTATCTCTTGGAAAAGCAGAATTAATAGTATCCCATAACGGGCAACCCCATAAATCATCAATTACTATGAAGTATCTGCAAAAAAGTGAAACATGTAAGTACGAATGTCATTTACAATTTTAGTAAAGTTTGCAGAGGGTCATTTACAATTTTATATGTACTCTCATCACCATGGGCTGA
>NC_041393.1:627359008-627423117 GCF_002162155.2 Triticum dicoccoides | reverse complement strand
GTTGCAAAGCTGCTCCACATCCAGTTGTTCCAGTTTTGCTGCATTATATTCTCGACCTTGACAATCACGGATAGTCTTCTTCAAAACATTTACCAGATCAGGATTCTGGCCCACCGAAACAAAAGCTTTATGACTGTAGCCTTTAAACTCTTCATACACCGCCTTGGCAAGTGTGGTTTTGCCCAATCCTCCCATTCCAACGATAGAGACTATCCTGAGCTCTTGCTTATCTACATCGCCACCCTCCTCAAATAGCCCTATTACGTCATCTCTTGGCGTTTCAATGCCAATGAGATGTTCTTTATTTGTGTACACAGCCATCCGAGGGTAAATGGCAGCTTTCTCAATTGCATTAGCTACAACATTGTTCACATCGATATTGTACTTCCCTTTCCCATCGGCCACAGCCTTAACTTTGACCTTGATGTCTTTGATCACATCATCAGTATGATCGTGAGTTGTCATGCCATTCACCAAAAGCTTTAGCCCCTTACATGTGAGCTCCCTGAAGCCACACCTACTGGAGTCAAGCTCGACGTGCACCAAGAAGGTATCGACCATATCCTCTATGTAATATGACAGCTCCCTTACTTTGTCAACCCAAATCTTGGCATTATCAATATTTTCCAGCTTCGGGAGGTCTTGATGCATGATCTCCAGCTCTGATGAGAAAGACTCGATATCACTCTTGATGCTCGGATCCAGACTATAGTCCTCCGTGACGAGCTTTCCCAGCTTGTCGAGCAGGCTACCCATGGCCCCCCTTGAGACATCCACAGCTCGATGGCTCTTTTTCCCTAGGTATTTCTCGTTGGTAGCAGAATGGCGTGAAAAGCTTTGTAGTGGGTACAATTTGCACTGCTCTGTTTTCCCAGTACATTGTCCTCTTGTGCTGGAGTTGATGTCCTAGTGTGCAGAAAAATGATGTACTTAGATTGAATAAATTGATTTCAGCAATAGTGGTCGTTAGATTATCTGACTAAGCTTACCATGGAAGGTGCCTCTTTATTCTCGCCGCTACAGGAAGCAGACTCAACAATCTTTATCTTCCTCGCCTGGGAGCATAGAAATTAATTTGTCAATAAACAGTCCTGGAGAAAGTGACAGAAGGCCCATCAAACACATTAAGACTGGTCACAATTGATCACCTTGGGGTCTTCATCACCTGGCATGTTGGTCTCTCTTCTACGCTTGCAATTTTCTTGGGGCTTCGTAGTCTCATATACAACAATCAGATCCACCTCATCAACTTCTTTGCGCTTCTCTGCACCAGACATACATTCTATGATATCCTCTTGTCCAAGGCCCTCAGTCCATTTCATGCTTTCTACGATGAGCTTGTCGGCATGGTCGTGCTCACGAACATCTCTTGCTTGCACGGTTATCATCACAACATACATGGATCTTGGTTGCACAATGCATTTGACTGGTTGTGCGCTGTACTGTGCGCTTGGCAGTTGGATGTTGAAGGCAATGCAATTACGTGTACCATTCCTTGGCTCAACTTTGCATGATATCTCGTTCTTCAGCTCAGAAGGTAGCCGCAATTCGAGCGGATTAATCCGAAGCATGTCATCTTCATCTAAACAAGGGATTATCTGCGATGAAAGAGCTAGATGTGTTTAGATGATGATGTATATAACTTGCATTTGTACGAAGGGCAAAAAGGTGTACATGTATTTAAACTAAAGTTTTACATGCAAACCCCATCAAGCATCGCATGTAGTTCCTACTCTTGCAAATCTACTCGAGAACAAGGGCCAACAACGTGCTTGGTGCCTCTGAGAGTATAACTGATGACTCCATTTTGCTAGTTAATTGATGTCGCCAATAGTAACGAGAATCATACATCTTGCAAAATATCGGCCACAGTAATGTTGAGAAGGACCAGAGAATTCTCTTAATGACACAGCTCTGCCAAACACACCTAAGTCTCCTAAATTCGTTTTTCTACTACTAGCCCAACTAACCAGCCACCCAGTAATTTAATTAGGCTAACTAGTACAGTTGTCAAGCATAAATTTGGGATTATGCTAACCTAGCAGAGTTAAGATTAGCTAACCAATGTATTTAAATCTGGAACCAAATTGACATAACCTTAGAGTTGACTGTTCCACACTTCATTAGCTCTCTGATCTTAGTAGTTAATATTGTTCCCCTTTTGGCTTGGAATGATGCATCCCTGTCCACAGTTTGATGACAAGGTATCTTAAACTAGCTAGCTTACCTGGCCACATGTTTCTTCAGATTCGCTCAGAAAGTTGATTATCTCCGATATAGAAGGTCTAGATTCCGGGTTTTTTTCCCTGCAGCGTACCGCTATATCGATGCATCTAGTTACTTGTTGGTATTGTAGTTGCGTCGGTGGATTATTCCATCTGTGTCTCCACCTTCGAAGTACCTACACTTAATAAATGTTGATTATTATTTGTGATAATCTCAGAATCTTACGGTGCAAACTATGTCAATTGAGAAACATGTTTATATTAGACATGACATTCAGTAGGATAGTATGCATATAAAAGTGATGCATGCTTGTGCTAAAAAGTGAGAGAAATGACTCTTACGTAGTTTTTGTCAGGGATGTCCTTACACCCCGTTACTAATTCTATGATTATGGCACCCAAACTATATATATCACATGCGGTTGTAGTTTTGCTGTCATCCCTGCATTCTGGAGCCCAATATCCTCTGCAAGAAAATATGATAAGTGTGATGCATTACGACACAAGCATATGTAAGGTTGTAATGACAGAAAAATTTCAATTGGTGGTTCTTCTAATGCATAACTTACGGTGTTCCATAACATTGACCCACAGTATGCGAGTTTTTATTTGGTCTTGCCAGACCAAAATCCGTGATCTTTGGAATCATATATTTTCCATCTTGATGATGTAGTAAAATATTTGCCGGTTTAAGGTCCATATGAATAATATCTTTTTCTTTGTGAAGATAACGCAGGCCCTTGCAAATCCCGGTGATTATTTCATAACGCGTTTCCCATTCAAGCCCTCTTAATTCATCTGTGGAAGAATACATACATAAAAAGGGCAAGGGATTATGTTAAATTACATACAGGGCAATGATAGAACATTTTAATTCATGCCTGTCCCTAACTGTTGACCCTGACTTGAAAGGTGAGAGCAGTAGTCAAGGCAACAAGTTAAAGAAGTAAAAAAAAAGAGCAGCATCAAATGCAATAAGATCGTACCCGTAATATGCTTATCAAGGCTTCCATTGCTGATGTACTCGAAGCAGAGCAATCTCTCTAATACGCTGGCCAACCTAATCTCTCCTGACCAAGCATCCTCTATCGTTTTCTGAAGTGTGTTAGAGCAGACGCCAAGAAACCGTACTACATTCCGATGATTAGTTTTCGACAGGCTACCAAACTCACGACGAAATAGACCGTCGTCAACTGTGTTTTCGTTTATATGGATCCTCTTCACAGCAACAATCTTTTCTCCGAGTACACCCTGTTGGTCAGCGTTTAAAATGATGCTTAGCTCTAAAATACCAAACCAGAGTCCTACCGGTGGTACATACAGTATTAAATTGAGATTTTGCTGGACTCAAAATCAGTAAAAGTAAAATACTAGTAAATTGTACCTTGTAAACCTCTCCAAATCCTCCCTGGCCAATTTTTCTGTCTTGAGAGAAATTTCCCGTGATGTCCTTTAAGAGTTGTAATGACAGATTCGTCGGGTCCGCGGCTCCGTCGAGTATACGCTCCAGCACATTTGCATCCCCCATTCTAGGCACACGGAAGAATTAGTTAGCATGAGACAGATATACATCAATGAAAAAAATAGCGTGCTACAGCAAAATAGCGGCGATCTTAAAATATGCTATTAGCATACTATATCACGCTATAACGTGCTATTAGCGAGACATTGTACACAGATATATTTAGCGATACAATTCTCAATACGCTATAGCGTGCTATTAGCGACGCTATAGCGCGCTATTTTTTTAGTGATATACATACATACATACATACATACATACATACAGGATTGTAGGAATTCGTAGGTGTGAAAACTGAAATGCTTACCTCGTTGGGATTTAGCCCTGTAGTACGTTTCAGTTACCCTGAACAGAGGATGGGGAGAGAGTGCCATGCGGGGCTGTCAGCGACGAGGACACATGGAGGGGATTTGGTCTTGCGCTGCTGCCTCCCTAGATCTGTAGGCGCCGACCCTGCGAGCTGGAGGATAAGCGGCTCGGCAGCGAGGGTGCAGGGAGAGGCGGCGCTCGGCCAGTGACTCTCGGACGAACCGGGGGTGACGGCAGGGGCGGCGCTCCGGTGTAACGTACCCGATCTACCTAGCGGCTGCGAGAGGAAGAAGGGGAAGGAAGCGGGTTGGTAGCGAGAGAGATATACGTGGCCAGCAGGAACAACAGCTTCTCTCTGTTCGGTGTAAGAGCAACTCTAGCGGACCCCGCATCCCGCCTCGACCCGTAAAATAACCGCCAAAATACAGATCGGGGCCGAAAAAGCAGTCCGATCAGACGCCGCATCCCGTCCCAGCCCGCAAAAAAATTTAGGAGGCGCGGCAAAATCCCGACCCCAGCCCGGGAAAACGCGGGTTTCCCCCGCGGCTGCGGTGCCCTGCATATAAGCGGAAGCGGTTGGTGGGAGGGATATTTCATCCCGCGCTTTCTTCCACCAACCACCCCTCCTCCCCCTCGCGCCGCCGCCGGCCGCCGCACAAGATTCCGGTGACAGCAGCCGGCAGGAGCACGCCGGAAGGCCTCCACGCGCACGAGGCCTCCCTTCCCTTTCCCCCTGCGTCGGCGGGCCGCCGGATTTGCAGATCTGCGGCACTTCATCGCGGGCCGCCGGATTTGTCTTTTTCCGGCCGCCGGTTGCTGCCCCTGGTGATGGAGTGGTCGGGGAGCCTCTCCCGCAGCCCAGGCAAGGGCGCATCGCCGCATGCAGGCGCGGCTTCGTCCGCCTACCGCCGCCGAAGGTTTGCGGGCATGGACTCGTCCGGACGTCCACCGGACTCGGTGCTCGCGCAACGTCTTTGTGGCCTGCCGGTGCCGCTCATACAGTGCGACGACTGCCCGCGTCAAGTGTTGCGGCTCACTTCGGACACGCCGAAGCACCCCGGATGGGTGTTCTATAAATGCGAAAATGACGGGGTACATGCACTTGCGGTAGCTCATTCCATAGCTCATTCTTTAGTTCAAGTACGGTAGCTCACTTCGAGCTTGCTCAATCTTTTGTGTAGGACGATGGATGCTCATTTTGGTTTTGGGAAGGCCAATATATTGATTTGTTGATAGAAAGAAACTTAATAGATGTTAGTGCACTCCTTAGTACAATCGAAGGCATTGATGCGGCTGCATGTGCAACTAGAGGAGAAGCAACGGCTACTTCTTTGAAAGCAAAGATGGAGAATGAAGAAAGCATCAAGAATGAACAAAGCAAGATCAAGAATCCGCAGATCAACAATGAATGCATGGAGAAGACATTGCTTCAACTAGTGGGAGCAGTTATGGAAGTTGGAAATCTTTTGAAATGCATACGTTCTTGTTTTTTTGGTTTTGCTATTCTAGCCAAGATTTGGCGATATATTTTGTATCTAATGTTGTTGCAAAAGCAAAGAAAAGCATTATGTTAGATCAATCTAAGTTTAACGGGCCGGGATGAGTTGCGCCAGATCAGAACCCGCAGAAGCCGACCCGTAAAAAAGTATATTCTGCGAATATGCTTTTTTACAGGTCCATTATGGGGGTCTGCATCTGTGTCAGCCCGCGCCGGCCCATAAAAATGGTTTTGCGCGAACTGCAAACGAGTTTTGCGGGTCGGCATGATGCGGGGTCTGCTAGAGTTGCTCTAAGAGCATCTACAGCCGGACTCAGCAAATCCAGCCCCTCAAACGCGCGCGGACGCGCCTGGGCGTGTCCGCGGGCACTGACCGATGACTCTCTATATCCGCGTCTCCACACCAACGTATTTCATATTTCGTCCCATATTTTCATATTAAACCATGCAACGTTGATTAAAAAGTACGTAGATCACAAACGGACATACAAATACACAATCGATTTATAAAAAAATCATAGCTGAATCATCAAAAGATAGTCAAAGTTTACATAATACACATAAGACGACGGATTTTCACTAAGTAAAGACGGATTTTCACTACTTCCTCGCCGACCCTTTACCCTTCCAGTCGCTGGCGCAACTGTAGTAGTTCGTGGCAAGAGGTGGGTCGATGCCGGAGCAGAGGCTCTCCTCACCGCCATGATATGTTGCAGGTTCTTGTTCGTCCCCGTATTGCTCGCATGCGTGCACTTGGCGACAAAGACCTTTGTAAGTGCCAACTTTGCGTTCTTGCCTGCAGGGTTGCGAAAACCAGTAGCAAAATATTAGAAAAATTGAAGTATTAAAAACCACAGTATTTTTGTCAATGGGTACAAGATACCACAGTTTTGATAATACCAAAGTATCTTGAAGTAATGAGATTATTGTGACCTATTTGATTGTTGTTGCAAAACACAGTATTGTTGCCTAGTCGTTGCGTACAAATAGTCAGCTACCTAGCCGTTAGCAGTGGAAGGACAGGCAGCTGGCCGGCCGTTTGAATACTAATTTTGTTGAGCTTTTGTAGCTAGCTAGCTGGATATCCTAACCATCAGCATGCATAACAACCCAACGGATGGCTTGTGTATACAACAAAGATCATCCATGGCTCGGCGTCTCCTGCGAATTAACTGGTGGTGAAGCTACACATAGACGGAGCTGCTGACCGTTCTTCGCATCACCATCGAGGCGCAGCGGAGCTACGCGTGGAGGTGACGACCCAACACATCGCATAGTTGGCCAGTCATCTGTGTCACTGCCGAGGGGCACGAAGAGTTGCACCAGGATTGGAATCGCGCGGCCACGCTCGGCGCATTCACTTGATATTTGCATCGTCTCTATCCTTTGTAAGTCCTCCTAGTTGCTCCATCAATGTGGGGGAATTTTTTGAAGGGTAAACACCGAGAAGATGATGAGTTGGCCATCAGCGAAGTCGTATACAAAGGCGAGAGAGGTTCAAGCAATCGCCAACGCATTCACGCTTCCATCCTTACAGGGCATAAGTACGTGAGAGAAATTTTAGAGGGTCATGAATTGAGATGTAAAAGAGATTTTCGGATGGAAAAATATGTATCTCATAATTTGGTTAAGTGCTTCAGAGAGAGACAACTTCTACAAGATGAGAGGCTCGTCTCCATGGAAGAACATATGCTAAATTCATTACATGTGATGTGAAACCGACGTACCATCATAAATTGCATGCAAATCATCATAGTAAGGGAAAGCTTTCTATCTCCACTTCTGTTGTTCTTTGCTCAATTCATCCCATGGTTGTTGGCATTTTTGTAATAGGATCAAAACTGAAGTCACTCTTCTCTATAATAGATTTGACAATAAAATATTCTTTCTTCAACCGCTGCTCCCTAAATTTTAGTTGATCAACAATAAAATTAGCTCTCAAAAACCGATTGTTCAAGCGTGTAGCCATGCTTTTCCATCCTTCTTTGGTCCATCCATTCTGACCACGAAATTTAGCAGCATCTGCATACTCTTTCATCACAGAAACTAGAAGGTCCAATTGAGCAGTGGTCCATGATGCTCTGTTTTTCTTTTCTGCAATTGGGAAACAAAATGCATCAAATAAAGCGTTCAAATCAACACAAACATCAGGAAAATTGACAATAATACAATCACTCTCATCCATGCTTTTGTTCATCACACATGTAAGGGGATGACCTCTGAATTATTCTTGACGACATGTGGTAGCTAGCTGAAAAATATGGTGCATGGAAGTAGCACCGTACTGTAGTACTAGAATATAATATATGGATCAATTAGACTAATTATGATTAGCGGCAGCAACGGCGGCGGAGTAATTAGGCAGACGACCTCTGAGCAATCTGAGGTATAAAAACCTTCGTAGCGGCGCCTTCACTGATCTCAAACGCAATAGCAGCTCGCTCCCTCGGGTTATCCATGTGCATCATACCAGACTTTATAAAGGAGAAGGCACATGAATCGAACATATAGATTTTGGCTCAAACAAGGATTCATCCTTTGGAGATAGCAAGAACCAAATAGATCTAGTGCCCTGGCCTATTCCATCACGGGCGGAGGAAGGGGCCAGCGGTCGCCGTGAAGATGTGGGAGGAGCCAATGAGGGAGGATGAAGGACAGTGTACTCACCTTTGGTCTCTCCGTTGCCGTCTTGTTGTTTCCCCATGGCCGACGAGGGAGATACCTACAAACGCGACAGGGCGGCGCGGCGGCGGCGTGGTAGGAGCGAGTTGTTGGAGAGGGGAAGGATAATGACGTGAGACCCTTCTTTTCGGCTCCTCTGTTTTTTTTGCGATGCATGGAATAACTTTCATGGAGGACAGGACAAAAAAGCAAATCGATGCTCAGACATTCGCGGTGATTTGGACAAAAAAAGCAAAATCGATGCTGAGTCCTCCATGAAAGTCACTCCATCACCAATATTTTGTTAATATTTTTTTAGATTTTACTGTAGCAAACTATGCATGTGAGCTTGTGCTCGCAACAGCACTTTCACTGTATACTGTGACGTTTGGATGGAGAAAAATCCCTTTCCAAATCATTTTAGGTTATAATAAGATGGAGAAGTCAAAAGTGTCCTTCTCAACTCAAGCTCATGTGAGCTCGGAGAACAGTGCAATTTGAAACAAATTCAAAAAATTCTTTTTTTTGACAAACTTTGATAAATGTTCTTAATGCTTGCAAAGTTTCATCATAGAATGACGTTTGTGGAATCGATTTTTTTTCACAACTTCCACGAATGTTATCCTATGATGAAACTTTTTTAAGCATTGAGAACATTTGGCAAAGTTTGGCATAAAAAAATGCTGATTTTTTTCCGGAAAAAACATTTTTTTGGATTTTATTGTTGATCCAATCTCATACGAACTTGAGCTCAGTTAATCCACGTCCTGGACAAGTGTCTTTCTTCACGTGCTGTTGAATCAGGCAACTGAGCATTCGTCGAGCCATCCACCGAATAACTAGCAACAAATACACCCCTTTGTAGGGATAGAATTCGAGCCGAGTCAAGCCAGCTCGGCTCGACTCGCTAAAGCTCGTTTCATTAACGAGCTAGCTCGCCTCGACTCGTTACTATAACGAGTTCAAATTCAAGATTGGCTCGACTCGTATAACTCGCGAGCTGGCTTATTTAGCTTGTTAAGCTCGTTAAGGATATGAACATAAAACCTTACGAATAAGATAAAAATGAACATTGTCTGTGAACATTGTACATGTTTAACATGTACATTTTACATTCACAAGTAATCATTTTTTTCATATTTGCAGCGTAGCTGGGCCTTGTATTGTGTGCCTAGGACGCATGGTGTTTAGCCGATCTCTTGTAACGAGGCTAACGAGTTACACGAGTACTCGTGAGATTGGCTCGTTTTTTTTTCGAAAAGGGGATACCCCGGCCTCTGCATCAGTACGATGCATACTTGGTCTATAAACGATCTTAGACTAAAGCTCGGCTCGACTCATTATTCTTCAAGTTCGAGTCGATTCGAGCCGAGTCACGAGTTACTCGTTTAGCTCACGAGATTCGAGCTTTTTTTTCCAGCCCTACCCCTTTGTTTTCATGCCGCTTTGTACTAGAATCAGTTTCTTTAGAAACAACTATGCACTCAAGTGAACTAATCTTACTTGGTTAATCTCTTAGTACTATTCTTTCCAAGAAAACATTGTGACGGCGACGGCTTGTGTCGGTAGCGGTCTCGCTCATCACCGCCTGATCGCGCCGCATGCCGACTTGCCGACCCCCTCGTCCCCCATCAGATGAACGTGCATGCACTCCGTCCGGGCCCCGTAGCTCGCTCGTGGCCGCCAGCTAGTCGATCGCCTCCTTGTTCAATGCTTGAAGCTGCTGGGGCCACGGGACACAGTTCTTGATTGTTTCAGTTATCCATTTCACTGTTTGGCAAATAAATGGAGCACACGGACCATATGCACTATCGTGTAAGGCAGTTCAAGAGTTGAAGGTTCTCAGTGCTAAATCACTCGGTCACGGGTGGCAATTGCTACGGAGCTGTACACGTGAACCCATCTGGGCGTCCGGTTGCTACTGCTAAAGGCCAATCCATGGAAGGAAACTGCAGCTAAGGGCGACCTCGGGTCGTCGTCGTCCCGGTTCGGTTATCCGGAAGTACATGTTGGCGTGCATGTGCTTGTGTTTGGTTCCATCGATGAGACCAGAGGTGAGGTCCATAGTGCATACGGAGTACGTGGTAACGTGAATTTGCGCCGCACGCGCACAGTTCCCCATGCTGATTTCACGCCATAGGATGGCTGATCCGTGAATCAAAAGCATGGGCGGTGGGTCGCTTTCAGGTAAAGAAATCTACGACCGTCTTGTCGGTTGTCACCGGAATGTACGTGGACTCTGTTTCCCTCTTTCCATCAGTATCTTATTAACATTTGTTTTGTTTTGTCCTTTTATAATCCTCCTTAATTAACTTTTAGGCTTTATGACGTAGAAGACAAAAATTAATACCAACTATTAACAACTACTAGTAAGGTTGTACGTGCAACGCACGTCTTGATTTGCAAATGCCTTAATAAACCACGACAAACATGCATTTAAAAGTACCCAAGATTAGGTTCCGCACAAAAAAGTACCCAAGATTAGATCAATAGTGCCCACAACGTCCATGTATTGCCCGTGAAAAAGGCTATGAGCATGAAATATATGTAATATAAAATAAATAAGCAATTGGTAAAAAAAGACATATGACCACAAACAAAGGGCAAATTGTGGTGGAGAAAATCGCGCATAACATTTTGGACAACAATGGCCAACCATCTTGTGACTTGTGTAGATTCACTTCAAGTCTGATTGTTAGATATCTTCTATTACAAGGCGCTAATGCATAATAATAAACTAGAATTCCCGCAAAAAAAACCCGGAAAGGGCATATGGAAACCAAACAATAAATCCACTTGTACAACACTATCACATCTCTGTTGAAATGTCTTCACTAAGATTTTGTTTTGTGCTTCCTATTATCCCTATTCATTACTGAAAAGGTATTGAGCTGCTCATAGGTCCACATGCAACATTGGAGACTAATACTTTCATAGTTGTTCACAAAAATAGAAGACGCTTATTAAGCTGCTCATAGGTCCACATGCAACATTGGAGACCAATACTTTCATAGTTATTCACAAAAATAGAAGACGCTTATTAAGCTGCTCATAGGTCCACATGCAACATTGGAGACCAATACTTACATAGTTGTTCACAAAAATAGAAGACGCTTCGCAAGCATGACTCATATTACCATATACTTTTAGTATTTACTGCCAGTGTAACGACAAAAAACAGGCAAGAATACATTCATATATAATAAAACATGGTACCATACTTTACAAATTACTTCCGTTAGCTAGCAACCCAAAATTATAAATCTCAGTTGAAATAAAATCCTAGTGCAACAACTCAAGAACATATTCAGCCATGTTGGCACCAACCAGCCAAAAAAAGGTTGTTAACCCCTGGAAAATAAGTGAATTGTTCTTCCAGTATATTTAAATCACATATTTGCTCCATTCTATTAAAGTAACTTTGACCAAGCTCAATTTTCAGGTCTAAAGTTCCAAGTCTAATGAAAAAATGCATATAGACATACCTGAATAATGGTTGCATGATGGTTAAATTAGCCAACCACTTCCTCTAAAAAGATTTGGATTCAAAATGTTCTACATGAACAATTTGTATTAGTATTAAAGAACTAGTTTGAGTTTTGCTACTGTAGACCCTCATTCCCATAATATCATTTCTACTAATAAGAACCTTAGTCTTTTTTTCTTGTAGTGATTCCAGCACGTGGGTGAACAGATCTAGAACTGACTTCACCCATGGTTAAACCACAAAACAAATACTTTATGTGGCACATATAACATGTTGCCCTAGTCATAAACTTAGTAAATATAAGATGTTTAATCCGCACATCATGAATTGTCATCTTGATGTACTGCAAAGAGTTTAACAAAAAATGAAGCATAGAACACCATGCCTTGAAATAGCTGCAACATGCTGACTGGCAAAATAGTTGCAACCTATGCCTATAGAATTAGTGAGAAGGGCGAGATAGTGCATTACTATATCAATCTATGTTGGAACATGCTGGTGTAGACAAGTAAAAACATACCTCTTGGCATCAAGCATGATTGTCTACCATATTTTGAAACATGATGTTCAAGATAATCATAGTATAAATGTGTAGTCAAGTAATACCATACCTCTTGCACTTGCGATCCACGGTAATAAAAATTAGAATTCAACTCCATACTCCTTTCGGACACGCTGAAACCTATCATTTATCTAAACCAATAGGCTAGCCTCCATCTACAACCAATCCAAGCAAGTAGAGTGCGAACTCAGCTCAATGTGAAGCACTGATACATGGACGGAGACACGTCGATACGGGAAACTGGGCAATTTCTAAAACATCAATATAGCGCTACGACAGTATATATAAATAATTAATAAAATGGCATACACTAAACACAAAGAATAATTGATTGGGTGAGATGGGATAAAAAAACACTGCCCTGTTTGTAGCATCCATGCTTATTTTCATGTCCTTGTGGTACGCTGTCAGAGATGCCATGTCTTAGCGTGAAGAACAACAACATCAGTAGACCAGCGGCAGCAAGCAACAACACTATGCAGAATCGCAAAGCAGCAAAGCTATTGAGCGGCAGCAAGCCAGCGCAGCACCAGCGACGAGCAGCAAGCACACTGCAGCTCGCACTCACGCAGGCATGCAGCAGCAAGTGCCTAGCGCCCACCACACCAGAGGATCAAAACCGGAGGAGCGGAGGACACCAGGGATTAAGGAAAGAGGTTACCTTTCTGGTGACTGCGGTGTCGATTTGGCTCCATGCTTGCGGTGATTGGATTCCACACAGTAGCGAGCGACCCCAGGCAGCAGCGGCGGCAGCACACGGACGCGCACGGGCCCGTCGCCGTCGTAGTTGTTAGAAGGGATAGAGGGATTGGCGGAACATGATGGATGTATTATTGAGCCTCGAGGGCGAGCATATATTGAGTACAAGACTTGGAGAGCAAGACACCTTTTCTGGAGATAAGGTAGGCGACATATTACAAATCCTAGACTACCAAATACATGTATCCTAAATATATCTCTAACATCCCCCGTAGTCGTAGCGGTAGCTTTGCGAACAACAGGAGCGTCGCGGACGGACAGACTAGAGAGAATAGCAGCCGACGGGCTTACATCCCCCCGCAGTTGTAGCGGGAGCATCGTGGATGGTGTCGCATCGCGGATGCGTTGACTGTAGAGGAAGCCGACGAGTTGCTCAAGTGGATGATAACCCTTTGTGTCGATGTCGAGTTGGCCGAGAGCGTAGGATGGTGTAGCCGTGGTCGAGGTAGCCGTGCGAAGAATGCCGTGGTCGATGTCGAGTCGGGGTAGCCGGTGTCGAGGGGGTCACCCTGGAGCCGCGGGCGCAAGGAGGTGCCGAGTTAGTTGTGGGCGCAGTGGTGTCGAAGTAGTGGTGCATCGGGTAGAGGACGGTGTTGATGAGGCATCGTGCCGGGTTTTCCAAGCCCGAGGACACGTCGTGGACAAAGCCACGCATCATGTTGCCAGCACCGGGCATGCGAGATGGATGAATACGAAGTTGACCAAGTGCCACACCAGGCTTGCCAGGCCTGGGACACATCATGGATGAAGGCATACATCGGTGTTGCCAGCATCGGGCATGCGTAGACGAGGGACATGCACGTGTTGTACGCCATGTCGAGGAGTCGGAGGGGCCAGCAGAGAAGGAGACTCGATGACGGTTGTGGCTCAATTGGTGTGAGGCCGATGTCACCAACGGTGGTCGGAGTAGACGAAGTGGTCGAGGAAGATGACGGCGACGCAAGCGACGGGCTGGTGCTGGATGAAGACAAAGTGGGTGGACCGGCGGCGGCTGCGGCTATGGGGTAGCGGCGCCGGCCAATGAAGTGCTACGGCGGCGGCCTGACGGCGGCGACGGCGGCTAGTTAGGAGCGCGGCAGTGGTGCTCGAAGTAGGCGAGGAACCCGACAGTGTGACGAAGTCGGCGCGAACGATAGCGTTCCTATGCCAAGGGAGGCGGCGCGGCGCATACCATGAGAGGTCGATGCACGGGGGACGGCGGTGGACAACGGGCCGCGGTGCTACGGCCGGAAGGGGCGACGTGGCAGCAGGCGGGGTGGGGCGACGGCGGGAAGACCTCGGGGCGGCGGCAGGGACCGCGGGCCCTGGTGCTACAACACGAAGAGGTGGCGCAGCAGTGGAGCGCGGGTCGGTGCAACCGCGGGGACGGCCTTGAAGCGGTGGCGGGGACCGCATATTGCGACACTACAGCCCGATGGGGCGACGCGCGAGTTGCTGCAGCCGCGAGGAGAACCATGGGGCGACAGCGCTGCGGCCCGACAAGGCGACGCAATGGCATCCCGTTGCTCGATCATTGGAGGGGCGCGCTGAACTCGGGGAAGATCTTCACGGGACCTGCGGAGGTGCGCTCAACCGACGGGCTAGGTCGGTCGCGTGGCGTAGATGAGGCAGATCACGGCGACAAGCGGGTGATCAAGCCGATTGCGTGCGAGGTCGGGGACACCGCTCGGTGGTGGCGGGCTGGCGGCAGAGTCCAAGATGACACCGACGATGACGGACGGCATGGGATGACGTGAGGACGATCGCGTCAAGCCGACACCCGGGCTGCCAAAACAGCGCCGGCCTCGGGCAGCGAGGCCTGAGCAACCAATGTAGCAGCGGCGCCCGAGCTGTGGCAGTCGACGAGCCTGACGCAGCCGCCCCGACGCGGCCTGAAACGAGGCTGGCGAGGCAGACCACAGGGCCGCCGTGCGGACGCGGCTGAGGCAGGTGGCATGGATCGATGTAGCTGGCGCGAACGGCGGCTATGATGCGTCGCCACATGGCGCGAGGCCTCTGGGTCGGGGCGATGCAGGAGTCCCCATCGGAGTAGGAAGGAGACGGCCTGCGCAGGTTGACGGCCGAGTAGACGCACAGACGGCGGCTGGCCCTGACGGGTTGCCTCGTCATGCGTGCCCGTCGGGTTGGAGGAGAAGCTGGCTAGTCGCGACGGGGTCAAAGTAGAGGCGTGCGGGGGTCGACGGCAGCGGCTGGCGACGCAAACTGATCAAGCGTAGATTGGAAAATCAAAAAGAAAAACACCGATCAAGGTGACCGGCGAGAGAAAGAAAAAAACACGGAGCAAGGGCTTGGGAAAAAGACTCTCTAGGGCAGCCAGTCAACATGAACGATGGACAAACCATAGCTACGGGCGGCATGGCCCCCAGCGGCGGTCATGGAGGCTGACCGCCCAGGAGTGGCGCGCGGGTGCGGAAGCGGCGGCGACTAGGGTTTAGGATCGAGATAAGGCTGATACCGTGTTGAAGGGATAGAGGGATTGGCGAAATATGATGAATATATTATTGAGCCTCGAGAGCGAGTATATATTGAGTACAAGACTTGGAGGGCAAGATTCCTCTCCTGAAGATAAGGCAGGAGACAGATCACTTCCTAGACTACCAAACACATGTATCCCAAATATATCTCTAACAGCGGTACGTGCGACGCTATGGCGGTGGAAGATCTCGAGGGCCTCGGTGAGCAGCGGGACCACAACTGCGGCATCCGGCTCCGAGACGGGCGCGCCGTGGCGGAGGCGGACCCAGTCGATAGGTCCGGCCCGGTGCAGACGTCCATCATCATGTGTGTCCATGCCCCATCCTCGTCTGGTGCAGTAGCAGTCGACGCCGATCTCGCGGGCAGATTGGTAGCTTCTGCCATCCTGCGTCGGTGACGTCCCTGAGTGAGGATAAGGGGCAGGGTGCGGCGCGATTTTCATGCGATGATTGGGCGGTGGCGGCGGCTGGAGGTTGGTTGCGGGGAGATGTTTGTTTCCAACTAGTGCGGGCGTGGGATCGCTACTACTTTTGCGGATCGTAGGATGGCAGAGTTCTCGTCCGCCCAGGAAAATTCCTAAACGCTGTTTTGGCCGAGGGTTAGTGCAATCTTAATCTTATTAGTTAGATGAAACTAAGTGATTCCAATCGTGAGGCTGTAATTGATCCGTGTTGTTTTGTGTAATTTAGCCTGGATGCACTTAGCGATAAATATATTTGATTGTTTAATAGTAGTAGAGATACTATCGCTTTCTGTTTCCCTCGACCGTTTCTCCCTATAAACCCAAGGAGAGGCGATCTATGGGCGCATCATGCTGCCCATCCTTGGTTTATATTTTGCTAATGTTGGTTCTGTTGTTTGTTATTTTCAATCGTTTTGTGCTAGTTATGGTGGATATCTCTCGTCTCAACCTTAGGATGATTTCCCTTATCCCAAAAGTCAAAGGTGCAAATTCCATCCAGGTCATCCTCCTTATCGCACTAATCAATGTTCTTTTCAAGATCTGCGCTAAAGAATTAGCGGCCAGACTAACTCTGGTAGCTCAGTGCGTTATCCACTGGTGCAAATCCGCCTTTATCAAGGGGCATTATATCCTCGAAAGCTGATAGCTCTCCAAGAGATCGCTCACGATCTTAAATGTGCTAAAAAACAAGCGATTCTCTTGAAGTCGACTTCAAGAAGTCATACGATCGTGTGAACTAGGAGTTCCTATACGAGGTCTTGCTCAAAAAGGAATTCGAGGAAGGGTGGGTACACCGTATTTTGCAGTAGGTCTCGAGAGAAAAAACTGCAATCTCTATCAACAGAGAAGTATGGAACTTCTCCAGAAACAAGTGTGGCCTGCAGCAGGGTGAACCGCTCTTGCCACTTTTGTTCTACTCCGTGGTTGATGTTCTATCAGTTATGCTTAACAAGGCTAGAGCGGTGGGCCACATTAAGGGGCAATGGACCAACTTTTCCTTGGGGGGGGGGGGGGGGGGTATCGCAGCTCCAGTACACTGACGACACAATGATACTCTTTGAACCATACCTGCACATCATGGCAACAGTCAAGTTGTTGCTCTGCTTTGAGGCATTATTTGGTTGGTTTAAAGATCAACTTCCTTAAGTGCGAGGTTGTTTCCATGGGGATGGATGTGTGGCAAGGACAAAGGGTTGCTGGCTTGCTTAATCATATGCCCTTAACGAGGAAAATTTATGTCCTCGAGGGCTTGATTGGTCCTTGCTAACTCTAGCCTCTCCTCATTGCTCATGTTCAACGTGGTCATGTTTCTCTTGGCTGGTGGGATTCACGCCTGTTTGACACCCCGTGATACCGGTTCTTTTTGGAAGGAGGCGGCATCAAATGTAAGTACCACTTTGTTAAATGAGCTGCCGTCAGCAGCCCTAAAACGCAAGGTGGCTTGGAGGTCACCAATTCTAAGCTTACGAATGTAGCTTTTTTTACCAAGTGGATTTGGAAGTTGGCAGAAAACGCCAAGGGCCTTTTGGTTGACCTTCTGAAAGCCAAATACTTCCTGAAAGAATCAATTTTTGAAGCCAATTCGCATGGATCCGCCTTCTGGAATGGGATCCAGTTGCTCAAGCTGGGCTTTGCTTGGGCGCAAAATTTCACATGCAAAATGGGAAGTCTGCTAGAGTCTGGTTTGATTTTGTGCTAGACATCGATCCACTATGGATGAATTGCTAGGATCCATCACGGCCAACCCATACATTTCGGTGGCCCTTTGTAACCCCCCTGATGACCCAGAAGTATAGGGGATCTATCGTAGAGTGTCGAACCCAACGAGGAGCAGAAGGAAATGACAAGCGGTTTTCAGTAAGGTTTTCTCTGCAAGCACTGAAATTATCGGTAACAGATAGTTTTGTGATAAGGTAATTCATAACGGGTAACAAGTAATAAAAGTAAATAAAGTGCACCAAGGTGGCCCAATCCTTTTTGTAGCAAAGGACAAGCTTGGACAAATTCTTATATGAGAAAAGCGCTCCCGAGGACACATGGGAATTATCGTCAAGCTAGTTTTCATCACGCTCATATGATTCACGTTCGTTACTTTGATAATTTGGTATGTGGGTGGACTGGTGCTTGGGTACTGCCCTTCGTTGGACAACCATCCCACTTATGATTAACCCCTATTGCAAGCGTCCGCAACTACAAAAGAAGTATTAAGGTAAACCTAACCGTAGCATGAAACATATGGATCCAAATCAGCCCCTTACGAAGCAACGCATAAACTAGGGTTTAAGCTTCTATCACTCTAGCAACCCATCATCTACTTATTACTTCCCAATGCCTTCCTCTAGGCCCAAACAATGATGAAGTGTCATGTAGTCGACGTTCAAATAACACCACTAGAGGAGAGACAACATACATCTCACCAAAATATCGAGCGAATACCAAATTCACATGGCTACTTATAGCAAGACTTCTCTCATGCCCTCAGGAACAAAGGTAACTACTCATAAATCATATTCATGTTCATAATCAGAGGGGTATTAATATGCATTAAGGATCTGAACATATGATCTTCCACCGAATAAACCAACTAGCATCAACTACAAGGAGTAATCAACACTACTAGCAACCCATAGGTACCAATCCGAGGTTTTGAGACAAAGATTGAATACAAGAGATGAACTAGGGTTTGAGAGGAGATGGTGTTGGTGAAGATGTTGATGGAGATTGACCCCCTCCCACTGAGAGGATCGATGGTGATGACGATGGTGATGATTTCCCCCTCCTGGAGGGATGTTTCCCCGGCAGAACAGCTCTGCCAGGGCCCTAGATTGGTTCCTTCAAGGTTCCGCCTCGTGGCGGCGGAGTTTCTTCCCGAAAGCTTGCTTATGATTTTTTCCAGGGTAAAAGCCTTCATATAGCAGAAGATGGCCACCGGAGAGCTGCCAAGGGGCCCACGAGGCAGGGGGCGCGCCCCCACCCTCGTGGATAGGGTGTGGGCCCCCTCTGGTACTTTCTTCGCCCAATATTTTTTATTAATTCCAAAAACAACTTTCCTGGAGTTTAAGGACTTTTGGAGTTGTGCAGGATAGGTCTCTAATATTTGCTCCTTTTCCAGCCCAGAATCCCAGTTGCCGGCATTCTCCCTCTTCATGTAAACCTTGTAAAATAAGAGAGAATAGGCATAAGTCTTGTGACATAACGTGTAACAACAGCCCATAATGCAATAAATGTCGATATAAAAGCATGATGCAAAATGGACGTACCAACTCCCTCAAGATTAGACCTCGCTTGTCCTCAAGCGGAAGCCGAAATCGAAAAATATGTCCACATGTTTAGAGATAGAGGTGTCAATAAAATAAAATATGGACATGAGGGCATCATGATCATTCTTATAACAGCAACATATATACATACCTTGTCATGCGATTACTTATGCTAAAGTAACAATTTATTCACAATGTCAAGTATGAATCAGAAACTTCATTGTAAACTAACAAACTATAATCTTGGTCATTGAAGCAATTGCAATTTATCATAACATCGGAAAGAGTCAATATAAGAACTTTTCAACAGGTCCACATACTCAACTATCATGTAGTCTTTCACAATTGCTAACACACATGCAATACTTATGGGTATGAAGTTTTAATCGTGACACAGAGAAAGATAGGGGTTTATAGTGTTGCCTCCCAACCTTTTACCTCAAGGGTAATGTCAACAATAATAGGTAATGCTAACTTACATCCAATTGGATATATATATATATATATATATATATCATGATCTTTCCAACACAAGGTGCTTGCCAAAGGATAAAATATAAAAAGGAAAGGTGAAGATCACCATGACTCTTGCATAATGTATAAGACAAAAATAAAAGGTAGGCCCTTCGCAAAGGGAAGCAGAGGTTGTCATGTGCTTTTATGGTTGGATGCACGAAATCTTAATGCAAAAAATGTCAGTTTATATTGCCACTTGTGATAGAGACATTTATTATGCAGTCTGTCGCTTTTATTACATCCATATCACAAGATCGTATAAAGCTTATTTTCTCCACACTAATAAGTCATACATATTTAGAAAGCAATTTTTATTGCATACAACAATGACAACTTACTTGAAGGATCTTACTCAATCCATAGGTAGATATGGTGGACTATCATGGCAAAACCAGGTTTAAGGGTATTTTGGAAGCACAAGTAATATCTCTACTTGGTGCAAGGAATTTGGCTAGCATGAGGGGGCAAGGCAAGCTCAACATGTTGGATGATCCATGACAATATACTATATTTCGGATATAAGAAAACATAACCCATTACGTTGTCTTCCTTGTCCAACATCAACTCTTTAGCAATGTCATATTTTAATGAGTGCTCACAATCATAAAAGATGTCCAAGATAGTATATTTATATGTGAAAACCTCTCTTTCTTTTTTACTTCCTATTAATTGCAACGATGACCAAAACTATGTTTGCCAACTCTCAACAACTTTTATTCATCATACTTTCTATATGTGAAGTCATTCCTCTCCATAAGGTTCATATCATCTCTTTATTTATTTTTATTATTTCTTTTTCTTTTATTCCCGCAAGATCATAACAAGAAAGCAAGGCCATTGACTCGACACTAATCTTTATTATATATAGCTCACAGACTCGATTACATAGAGGGATCATAAAGCAAAACTCAAAACTAGATCATTCTAAAACTTTATTCTACTAGATCAAGATATTACTAAAAGGATAGAACTAAGAAAAATCAGTAAAGATAGGGGTGTGATGATGATACGATACCGGGGCACCTCCCCCAAGCTTGGCAGTTGCCAAGGGGAGTGCCCATACCCATGTGATTATGTCTCCTTCTTCGGGAGTGATGATGATGGAGTTGTTGACGATGAAGGCTTGTCGTCCATCTTCCAAGGCATAGGATCACCATCATAGAAGGATGATCGAGTCTCCGGGGTCCTCAAATCTACAGCCAAACTCATCCTCTTGAATCTATTTTCATACTCATAGTTTTGATTTTGCAGGTCATAGATCTGGGCTTGGAGGTGCTCGATTTTCTGATGAAGTTTGAAGATGGTCTCCTCGATGCTCTTGGCATCCATCTTGTGGTTGTTGGTGAACTCCGCGATCATCATGTAGTTGGCATCGGGTCCACGTTCCACCATCTCTTGGCACTTGAAGACCTGCTGCTCCATTGCTTCGAATCTTGTCTCCATGCTTCCAGTTCTCCTCGGTCCCTCTACATCGTGGATGTGCAGCACCCCCTCATGCATCTCAATGGTTTGAGGGTGTTGCAGCACCTCCGCGAGGTAGGGGTTGATGACCTTATCGAAGAACTTGTCCTCGGGTGCGCTTGAAGACGTCATGGTAGTCTAGATCTGTTAGAAAAATAGCTCGAAACAAAGACAGAAGATTTTTGCGTGATACGGCAGTCAAAACCTTCAGGAGGTTATATAATGAATTTTTACCGACCAAAAGAATTATCGTGCAAGAAAACGGAGTCCAGAGAGCACATGAGGTGCCCACGAGGCAGGGGGCGCGCACAGGGGGTAGGGCGCGCCCTCCACCCTCGTGGACACCTCGTGTCCTTCCCGGACTACTTCTTATTTTCCTATTTTCTGAAATATTCCAAAACGGAGAAAAACTGCTATTAGAACTGTTTTGGAGTTGGGTTGCTTACCGTACCACATACCTATTCCTTTTCGGAGTCTGAAATATTCTGGAAAGTGTCCCTTATGTATTCCTCCGAGGTTACAGTTTCAATAACATTGGTTTCAACATTTATTGGATTACCTAAGATATAATGTTCAATTTTATGGCCGTTCACCACCTTTGGACTTGTGCCTTCGAAGTTGTTGATTTTTATGGCACCAGAACGATAGACCTCCTCGATAACGTAAGGACCTTCCCATTTAGAGAGGAGTTTTCCTGCAAAATATCTTAAACGAGAGTTGTATAGCAACACATAATCACCTACATTAAAATCATGCTTTTGTATCCTTTTGTCATGCCATCTTTTAACTTTTTCTTTAAACAGTTTGGCATTCTCATAGCTTGAGTTCTCCATTCATCAAGTGAGCTAATGTCAAATAACCTCTTCTCACCGGCAACTTTGAAATCATAATTGAGCTCTTTAATTGCCCAATATGACTTATGTTCTAGCTCGAGAGGTAAGTGACATGCTTTTCCATAAATCATTTTATATGGAGACATACCCATAGGATTTTTATATGCAGTTCTATAAGCCCACAATGCATCATCAAGTTTCTTGGACCAATTCTTCCTAGATCTATTAACAATCTTTTGCAAAATTAATTTCAGCTCTCTGTTATTCAGTTCTACTTGATCACTAGACTGTGCGTGATAAGGAGATGCAATTCTATTATTAACATCATACTTAGCAAGCATTTTTCGAAAAGCACCATGAATAAAATGTGAACCACCATCAGTCATTAGGTATCTAGGGACTCCAAACCTCGAAAAAATAACTTCTTTAAGCATCTTAATAGAGGTGTTATGATCGGCACCACTAGTTGGAATAGCTTCTACCCACTTAGTAACGTAATCAACGGCAACTAAAATATGTGTATACCCATTAGAGGAAGGAAACGGTCCCATATAATCAAAGCCCCAAACATCAAATGTTTCAATAACAAGAGAATATTCATAGGCATTTCTTGACGTCTACTAATATTACCAATTCTTTGACATTCATCACAAGACAAAACAAACTTACGGGCATCTTTGAAGAGAGTAGGCCAATAAAAACCAGATTGCAATACCTTATGTGCAGTTCTGTCTCCAGCGTGGTGTCCTCCATATGCCTCGGAGTGACACTTGCGTAGGATCTGTTCCTATTCATGCTCAGGTACACAACGTCTAATAACACCATGTACTCCTTTATAAAGGTGTGGGTCATCCCAGAAGTAATGTCTTAAATCATAGAAAACCTTTTTCTTTTGCTGCTATGTGAAACTAGGTGGTATAAATTTGGCAACAATGTAATTAGCATAATCAGCATACCATGGAGCAGTACTAGAAGCATTTATGACAGCTAATTGTTCATCAGGAACGCTATCATCAATAGGTAGTGGGTCATCAAGAATATTCTCTAACCTAGACAAGTTGTCTGCAACGTGGTTCTCAGCTCCCTTTCTATCAATAATATGCAAATCAAATTCTTGTAGTAGGAGAACCCATCTAATAAGTCTAGGTTTAGCATCTTTCTTTTCCATAAGATATTTAATAGCAGCATGATCAGTGTGAACAGTTACTTTAGAATCAACAATATAAGGTCTAAACTTATCACAAGCAAATACAACTGCTAAGAATTCGTTTTCAGTAGTAGCATAATTCCTCTGAGCACTGTCTAGAGTTTTACTAGCATATTGAATAACATTTAGTTTCTTATCAACTCTTTGTCCTAGAATAGCACCTAGAGCATAATCACTAGCATCGCACATAATTTCAAAGGGTAAATTCCAATCAAGTGGCTGAACAATAGGTGCAGAAATCAAAGCTTTCTTAAGTATTTCAAATGCTTCTACACAATCATCATCGAAGACAAAAGGAATATCTTTTTGTAAGAGATTAGTCAGAGGGCTAGAAATTTTAGAGAAGTCCTTAATGAACCTCCTATAAAAACTGGCATGACCAAGGAAACTTCTTATACCTTTAATGTCCTTGGGACATGACATCTTTTCAATAGGATCAACTTTAGCTTTATCAACTTCAATAGCTCTTTCAAAAAATTTATGCCCCAAGACAATACCTTCATTAACCACAAAGTGGCCCTTTTCCCAATTCAAGACAAGACTAGTATCTTCTCATCTCTGCAAAACTCGTTCAAGGTTGCTCAAGCAATCATCAAAAGAAGATCCATAAACGGAGAAATCATCCATGAAAACCTCAACAATCTTTTCACAAAAGTCGGAGAATTTAGCCATCATGCATCTTTGAAAGGTAGCAGGTGCATTACATAAACCGAAAGGCATAAGTCTATAAGCAAAAGTACCAAAAGGGCAAGTAAAAGTGGTCTTTTCTTGGTCCTCTGCAGACACAAGTATTTGAGACAAACCAGAGTAACCATCTAGAAAGCAAAAATGTGTATGTTTGGATAATCTTTCTAGCATTTGATCAATAAATGTCAAAGGGTAATGATCCTTTTTAGTAGCTTTATTTAATTTAAGAAAATCAATTACCATCCTATACCTGTAACAATTCTTTGTGGGATCAATTCATCTTTATCATTAAGAACGACAGTAATACCTCCCTTCTTAGGGACACAATGAACAAGACTTACCCACTGACTATCAGCAACAGGATAAATTATACCTGCTTACAGGAGCTTTAGTATTTCTTTTCTTACCACTTCTTTCATCTTAGGATTTAACCGGCGTTGGTGATCAATAACTAGTTTGGCGTATTTCTCCAATTTTATTTTGTGTTGGCATAGAGTGGGAGTAATGCCCTTAAGATCATCAAGAGTATATCCAATAGCAGCACGGAGCTTCTTCAGAGTTTTCAATAATTTCTCCTCTTACTGCTCTGAAAGGTTAGCACTAATGATAACATGATATATCTTCTTTTCATCAAGATAAGCATATTTAAGAGTATCATGTAGTGGTTTAAGCTCAAACACGGGATCACCCTTTGGTGGTGGAGGATCCCCTAAAATTTCAACAGGCAAGTTGTGTTTCAAAATTGGTCCCTATGTAAAGAATACTTCATCTATCTCCTTTCTTTCATTCACAAACATATTATTTTCATGGTCTAGCAAATATTGTTCTAAATGATCATTAGGAGGAACGGCAATAGAAGCAAGACCAATAATTTCATCTTTACTAGGCAATTCTTTATCATGGGGTTGTCTACGAAATTTAGCAAAATTAAACTCATGAGACATATCCCCCAAACCAATAGTAACAACATCCTTTTCGCAATCTATCCTAGCATTAATAGTATTCAAGAAGGGTCTACCAAATATGATGGGACAAAAGCTATCTTGTGGGGAACTAAGAACAAGAAAATCAGCAGGATATTTAACTTTCCCACACAAGACTTCAACATCTCTAACAATCCCAACTGGTGAAATAGTATCTCTATTGGCAAGCTTAATTATAACATCAATTTCTTCTATCTCAGCAGGTGCAATATCATGCATAATTTCTTTGTATAAGGAATGAGGTATTGCACTAGCACTAGCACCCATATCACATAAGCCGTGATAACAATGATCTCTTATTTAAAAAGAAATAACAGGCATGCCTACAACAGGTCTATGTTTATTCTTAGAATCGGGTCTAGCAATTCTAGCATAGAGAACGAAAGGAAAAGGGAACAAACAGAAGAGAGATGAACGGAAAAGAGACGGCGAATAAAACGGCAAAGATGAAGTGGGGAAGAGGACAATGGGAGGCAAATGGCAAATAATGTAGTGCGAGGGAGATGAGTTTGTGATGGGTACTTGGTATGTCTTGACTTGAGCGAAGACCTCCCCGTCAACGGCGCCAGAAATCCTTCTTGCTACCTCTTGAGCATGTGTTGGTTTTTCGCTTGAAGAGGAAAGGGTGATGCAGCAAAGTAGCGTAAGTATTTCCCTCAGTTTTGAGAACCAAGGTATCAATCTAGTAGGAGGCTCCTCCCAAATCCCACGCGCCTACACAAACAAACAAGAACCTCGCAACCAACGCGATAAAGGGGTTGTCAATCCCTTCACGACCACTTGCGAAAGTGAGATCTGATAGAGATAATATGATAATATAAATATTTTTGGTATTTTTATGATATAGATTGAAAAGTAAAGATTGCAAAATAAAGTAGATTGGAACCTTATATGATAAATAATAGACCTGGGGGGCATAGGTTTCACTAGTGGCTTCTCTCAAGATAGCATAAGTATTACGGTGGGTGAACAAATTATTGTCGAGCAATTGATAGAAAAGTCCATAGTTATGAGAATATCTAGGCATGATCATGTATATAGGCATCACGTCCGCAACAAGTAGATCGAAACGATTCTGTATCTACTACTATTAATCCACACATCGACCGACTCCTGCCTGCATCTAGAGTATTAAGTTCATGAAGAACAGAGTAACGCATTAAGCAAGATGACATGATGTAGAGGGATAAACTCAAGCAATATGATATAAACCCCATCTTTTTATCCTCGATGGCAACTATACAATATGTCCCTTGCTGCCCCTGCTATCACTGGGAAAGGACACCGCAAGATTGAACCCAAAGCTAAGCACTTCTCCCATTGGAAGAAAGAACAATCTAGTAGGCCAAACCAAACTGATAATTCGAAGAGACTTGCAAAGATAACCAATCATACATAAAAGAATTCAGAGAGATTCAAATACTTCTCATAGATAAACTTGATCATAAACCCACAATTCATCGGATCTCGACAAACACACCGCAAAAAGAGTTACATCAAATAGATCTCCAAGAAGATCGAGGAGAACTTTGTATTGAGATTCAAAGAGAGAGAAGAAGCCATCTAGATAATAACTATGGACCCGAAGGTGTGTGGTAAACTACTCACAACTCATCGGAAAGGCCTTGGTGATGATGGAGAGGCCCTCCGTGGTCGATTCCCCCTCTGGTGGAGCGCCAGCGAAGGCTCCAAGATGGGATCTCGCGAATACATAAGGTTACGGCGGTGAAAATAGTTTTTCGTGGTGCTCCTGGATGGTTTCGGGGTACGTAGATATATATAGGAGGAAGAAGTAGGTCGGTGGAGCCACGAGGGGCCCACGAGGGTGGGGGGCACGCCCACCCGCTTAGGGCGCTCCGGGAACCCTCGTGGCCACCTCGTTTGTTGCTTGACGTCCACTCCAAGTCTCCTGGATTGTGTTTGTTCCAAAAAGATCGCTCCCGCTGGTTTCATTCCGTTTGGATTCCGTTTGATATTACTTTTCTGCGAAACACTAAAATAGGCAAAAAAAAATAGCAATTCGGGCTGGGCCTCCGGTTAGTAGGTTAGTCCAAAAAATGATATAAAAGTGTAAAGTAAAGCCCATAAACATCGAAAACAGGTAATATAATAGCACGGAACAATCAAAAATTATAGATATGTTGGAGACGTATCAAGCATCCCCAAGCTTAATTCCTACTCGTCCTTGAGTAGGTAAATGATAAAAACGGAATTTTTGACGTGGAATGCTACCTAGCATATTTCTTAATGTATTTCTCTTTATTTTGGCATGAATGTTCAGATCCAAATGATTCAAAATAAAAGTTCATATTGATAAAAGAATAATAATACTTCAAGCATAGTAACTAAGCAATCGTGTTTCTCAAAATAACATGGCAAAGGAAAGTTCATCCCTAAAAAATCATATAGTTTGGCTATGTGTCATTTTCATTACACAAAATACTCCCGTTAAGAACAACCCTGGTTTCAGCCAAGCAATTGGTTCATACTTTTTAACGCGCTTTAGCCTTTTTCAACTCTCATGCAATACATGAGCGTGAGCCATGGATATAGCACTATGGGTGGAATAGAATATGATGATGGAGGTTGTGTGGAGAAGATAAAAAAAGGAGAGAGTCTCACATTGACGCGGCTAATCAACGGGCTATGGAGATGCCCATCAATTGATGTCAACATGAGGAGTAGGGATTGCCATGCAACGGATGCACTAGAGCTATAAATGTATGAAAGCTCAACAAAAGAAACTAAGTGGTTGTGCATCCAACTTGCTTGCTCATGAAGACCTAGGGCATTTTGAGGAAGCCCATCGTTGGAATATACAAGCCAAGTTCTATAATGAAATATTCCCACTTAGTAAATAAAAGTGACAACATAGAAGACTTTCTATCATAAAGACCATGGTGCTACTTTGAGCACAAGTATGGTAAAAGATAGTAGCATTGTCCCCCTTTTTTGGGCCTTTCTTTTTTCTTTTTCTTTTTATTTGGCCTTTCTTTTTTTTTGGCCTTTCTCCTTTTTTAATTAGGGACAATGCTCTAAAAATGATGATCATCACACTTTTGTGTACTTACAACTCATGAATTACAACTCGATACTAGAACAAAATATGACTCTATATGAATGCCTCCGGTGGTTTACCGGGATATGCGATGACTGAAGAGTGACATGTATAAAAATTATGCATGGTGGCTTTGCCACAAATACAATGTCAACTACATGATCATGTAAAAAGCAAAATGACAATGATGAAGCGCGTCATAATAAACAGAACGGTGGAAAGTTGCATGGCAATATATCTCGGAATGGCTATGGAAATGCCATAATAGGTAGGTATGGTGGCTGTTTTGAGGAAGATATAAAGAGGTTTATGTGTGATAGAGCGTATCGTATCACGGGGTTTGGATGCACCGGCGAAGTTTGCACCAACTCTCAAGGTGAGAAAGGGCAATGCACGATACCGTAGAGGCTAGCAATGATGGTAAGGTAAAAGTGCGTATAATCCATGGACTCAACATTAGTCATAAAGAACTCATATACTTATTGCAAAAGTTTTATTAGCCCTTGAAGCAAAGTACTACTACGCATGCCCCTAGGGGGGATGTTGGTAGGAGTTAACCATCGCGCGCCCCCAACCTCCACACATAAGGAAGGCAATCAAAAGAGCACCCTATGCAATAAATTTGTCATACAACGGTTACCATACGTGCATGCTACGGGACTTGCAAACCTCAACACAAGTATTTCTTAAATTCACAATTACATCCACTAGTATGACTATAATATTACCACCTTCATATCTCAAAACAATTATTAAGCATCAAGTTGATCATAGTATTCAATTCACTTCTCATGATAGTTTTTATTATACCCAACTTGGATGCCCACCATTCTAGGACCAAATTTATAACCATAGCAAATACCATGCTGTTCGAAAAGACTCTCAAAATAATATAAGTGAAGCATGAGAGATCAATAATTTCTACAAAATAAAATCACCACCGTGCTCTAAAAAGATATAAGTGACGCACTAGAGCAAAACTGCATAGCTCAAAAGATATAAGTGAAGCACATACAGTAGTCTAATAAATTCCGAATCATGTGAGTCTCCCACAAAAGGTGTGTACAGCAAGGATGAGTGTGGTAAACTAAAAATAAAAGACTCATATCATACAAGACGCTCCAAGCAAACCACATATCATGTGGTAAATAAAAATATAGCTCCAAGTAAAGTTACCGATAGACGAAGACGAAAGAGGGGATGCCTTCCGGGGCATCCCCAAGCTGAGGATTTTGGTTATCCTTGAATATCTTGGGGTTCCATGGGACCCACAAGCTTAGGCTCTTGCCACTCCTTATTCCATAGTCCATCAAATCTTTACCCAAAACTTGAAAATTTCACAACACAAAACTCAACAGGAAATCTTATGAGCTCCGTTAGTGCAAGAAAGAAAAACCACCACTTAAGGTACTGTAATGAACAAATTCTTTATTTATATTGGTGTTAAACCTACTGTATTCCAACTTCTCTATGGTTCATAGCCCCCGATACTAGCCATAGATGCATCAAAATAAGCAAACAACACACGAAAAACAGAATCTGACAAAAACAGAATAGTCTGAAGAAATCTGTAACTTTTGAATACTTCTGGAACTCAAAAAATCCTACCAAAATTTGAAGTCCTAGGTAATTTGTCTATTGATCTACTTCAAAAAGAATCAACTCAAAAGCATGTTTCTGTGATTTATTGATTTTTTTCTCATGAGCGCAAAGTTTCTGTTTTTCAGCGGAATCAAATTAACTTTCACCCAAGATGGTCCTATAGGTTCTACTTGGCACAAACACTAACTAAAACATAAAACCATATCTAACCAGAGGCTAGATGAATTATTTATTACTAAACAGGAAAAAAAGCAAGGAACGAAAATAAAATTGGGTTGTCTCCCAACAAGCGCTATTGTTTAACGCCCCTAGCTAGGCATAAAAGAGAGAATAGATCTAAGTATTGCCATAATGATAAGATAAATCATGAAATCTCATCTCATATTCCCTACGTTCAGCAGCAAGTTTTCTTTGTGGAAAGCAAAAGTAATCAAAAGGGCTAAATTTAATGGGGCAGGCGTCCCCAAGATCAAGCTCGGGAGGTATAGGATCCTTCCTTGGCCCCTCATATTGCACAACCAATTTATCATTGTAAGCATTCTTTTGGGAAAAAGTCATGAGCCTATACTCAAGAGAATATCCCAACTCATTGTTTTGAATGCAAAATCATTATTAAGTTCATAAATTCTATCAACTAGAACATTGGTAGGAACCTTTTTTCTAAGGTTTTCATTAAAAGCAACATAATCTAGAGATTGTAAACGCATTATGTCCTCTTGATTGAAGAGGATGGCCTCTATGGGAGGGCGGCCGACATCTACCTTATAGTGAGCAAAAAAATTTGGCCTCTTTTATTATAAATTCAAACTCATGGGCCAAAAAGATAGTAGTTGCGCGCTTAACAGAAGAATGCTCAATATTGGAAAATTCTAGAAAAATTCTTTGAATGCAGGGATGCATATGCATAAACTGTCTTTCAAGTTCAACTATAAGCAAGGAAATAGCATCCGCAAGGCTATTGGTTCTATGTGGAATAGATCCACCCATAACAGGTAAAGCACCGGCACAAGTAAAAAAATCTTTAATGACCCCTTTTCCAATAATATTACCACTACCGATTCAAAATATTTTAGTATGTAAAACGTGTGGTTCTTCAACAGGATCAACAAAAGCATCAAATTTTCCCATGTTATTATTATTGTCCTTATCAACGATAACCTCCCCAATTTCAGACATAGCGGAAGAAAGGAAAAGGGAACAAAAGGAAGAGAGCCGAACGGAAAAGAGAGGGCGAATAAAACGACAAAGGTGAAGTGGGGGAGAGGAAAACGAGAGGCAAATGGCAAATAATGTAATGCGAGGGAGATGAGTTTGTGATGGGTACTTGGTATGTCTTGACTTGAGCGAAGACCTCCCCGGCAACAGCGCGAGAAATCCTTCTTGCTACCTCTTGAGCATGTGTTGGTTTTTCCCTTTAAGAGAAAAGGGTGATGCAGCAAAGTAGCGTAAGTATTTCCCTCAGTTTTGAGAACCAAGGTATCAATCCAGTAGGAGGCTCCTCCCAAGTCCCACACGCCTACACAAACAAACAAGAACCTCGCAACTAACGCGATAAAGGGGTTGTCAATCCCTTCACGGCCACTTGCGAAAGTGAGATCTGATAGAGATAATATGATAAGATAAATATTTTTGGTATTTTTATGATATAGATTGAAAAGTAAAGATTGCAAAATAAAGTAGATTGGAAACTTATGTGATAAAGAATAGACCCGGGGGCCATAGGTTTCACTAGTGGCTTCTCTCAAGATAGCATAAGTAGTACGGTGGGTGAACAAATTACTGTTGAGCAATTGATAGAAAAGTGCATAGTTATGAGAATATCTAGGCATGATCATGTATATAGGCATCACGTCCGCAACAAGTAGATCAAAATGATTCTGCATCTACTACTATTACTCCACACATCGATCGACTCCTGCCTGCATCTAGAGTATTAAGTTCATGAAGAAATGAGTAATGCATTAAGCAAGATGACATGATGTAGAGGGATAAACTCAAGCAATATGATATAAACCCCATCTTTTTATCCTCGATGGCAACAATACAATATGTGCCTTGCTGCCCCTGCTGTCACTGGGAAAGGACACCGCAAGATTGAACCCAAAGCTAAGCACTTCTCCCATTGCAAGAAAGATCAATCTAGTAGGCCAAACCAAACTGATAA
Organism: Triticum dicoccoides; assembly: GCF_002162155.2. Classification (NCBI taxonomy): domain Eukaryota; kingdom Viridiplantae; phylum Streptophyta; class Magnoliopsida; order Poales; family Poaceae; genus Triticum; species Triticum dicoccoides. Next base: position 627,391,385 of record NC_041393.1, on the reverse strand, counting down.
TTCGAAGAGACTTGCAAAGATAACCAATAATACATAAAAGAATTCAGAGGAGATTGAAATACTTCTCATAGATAAACTTGATCATAAGCCCACAATTCATCGGATCTCGATAAACACATTGCAAAAAGAGTTACATCAAATAGATCTCCAAGAAGATCGAGGAGAACTTTGTATTGACATTCAAAGAGAGAGAAGAAGCCATCTAGCTAATTACTATGGACCCCGAAGGTCTGTGGTAAACTACTCACAACTCATCGGAGAGGCCTTGGTGATGATGGAGAGGCCCTCCATGGTTGATTCCCCCTCTAGCGGAGCGCCGACGAAGGCTCCAAGATGGGATCTCGCAGATACAGAAGGTTGCGGCGGTGGAAATAGTTTTTCGTGGTGCTCCTGGATGGTCGGTGGAGCCACGAGGGGCCCACGAGGGTGGGGGGTGATACGTCTCCGTCGTATCTATAATTTTTGATTGTTCCATGAAAATATTCTTCAACTTTCATATACTTTTGGCAACTTTTTATACTATTTTTGGGACTAACATATTGATCCAGTGCCCAGTGCCAGTTCCTGTTTGTTGCATGTTTTATGTTTCGCAGAAAACCAATATCAAACGGAATCCAAACGGGATAAAAATGGACGGAGAATTATTTTGGAATATTTAGGATTTTTTGGAGGAAGAATCAACGCAAAACAGTGTCCGAGGTGGCCACGAGATAGGGGGGCGCCCCAGGGAGGCAGGCACGCCCTGGCCTCTCGTGGGCCACCCGTAAGGCGGTTGATGCTCTTATTTTGTCGCAAGAAAGATAATTTTATGAGAAAAATCTGGGCGACAGATTCACCCCAATCGGAGTTACAGATCTCCGGCTATTTAAGAAACGGTGAAGGGGTAGAATCAGAGAACGCAGAAACAGAGAGATAGATCCAATCTTGGAGGGTCTCTAGCCCCTCCCACGCCATGGGAGCTAAGGACCAGAGGGGAAACCCTTATCCCATCTAGGGAGGAGGTCAAGGAAGAATTAGAAGAAGGGGGCTCTCTCCCCCTTGCTTGCGGTGGCGCCGGAACGCCGCCGGGGGCCATCATCATCATCGCGATCTTCACCAACACCGGCGTAATCTTCACCAACATCTCCATCACCTTCCCCCTTCTATATCCAGCGGTCCACTCTCCCGCAACCCGCTGTACCCTCTACTTGAACATGGTGCTTTATGCTTCATATTATTTTCCAATGATGTGTTGCCATCCTATGATGTCTGAGTAGATTTCTATTGTCCTATCGGTGATTGATGAATTGCTATGATTGCTTTGAGTTGCATGTTTTATTATTGGTGCTGTCCTATGGTGCCATCCATGTCGCGCAAGCGTGAGGGATTACCGCTTTAGGGTGTTGCAATGCGTTCATGATTTTCTTATAGTGGGTTGCGTGAGTGACTGAAACACAAACCCGAGTAAGTAGGCTGTTGCGTATGGGATAAAGAGGACTTGATACTTTAATGCTATGGTTGGGTTTTACCTTAATGAATCTTTAGTAGTTGCGGATGCTTGCTAGAGTTCCAATCATAAGTGCATATGATCCAAGAAGAGAAAGTATGTTAGCTTATGCCTCTCCCTCAAATAGAATTGCAATAGTGATTACCGGTCTAGTAACATAGTCAATTGCTTAGGGACAATTTCACAACTCCTACCACCACTTTTCCATAATCGCTATATTTACTTTATTTGCATCTTTATCTAAACAGCCCCAACTTTTTATTTACATGTTCTTTATTATCTTGCAAACCTTTCCTATCACTCCTACAAAGTACTTCTAGTTTCATAGTTGTTCTAGGTAAAGCGAACGTCAAGCGTGTGTAGAGTTGTATCGGTGGTCGATAGAACTTGAGGGAATATTTATTCTACCTTTAGCTCCTCATTGGGTTCGACACTCTTACTTATCGAAAACTGTTGCGATCCCCTACACTTATGGGTTATCAAGACCTTTTTCTGGCGCCGTTGCCTGGGAGTCATAGCGTGCAGTGAATATTCTCATGTGTGCTTGTTTGCTTTAACACTAAGTAATTTTTATTTGCTGTTCTTAGTTGTTTTCTATCTTTAGTTATGGGTAGGAAACGCAAAATACCAAAAAAATTAGTTGTACCTACTGCACCAATGGTTGAAGAACCACTCAAAATCTATCGCACTACTGAAGCTTTTTACTTGGATCATCTTCGATCCCTTTGTGCTCGTGCTGAAACCCCAACTAGCTTAGTTGAGGGCAAATATTTAGATGAGCATGCTTGTTATGTGCACACCATATATCTGAAAAAGGGAAACTATTATGGGATCAAATTCAACGTTTGCAATGCTATGCTTGGACTTTATGTGAATTATATGATGTTACTTGTTGTTCTGAAAACCCTAAGAAACACCTTCCCTACCAATGCTTGTTTAGCGATAATGGAATCGTATCTTCATATGCTAAGGGTGTTTATAATTACTATGATGTTCAACAAATTGAAGAATTTGTTGCTTTTAAGGGTGCTTTTGAAATTGTTTCTTTGACTGAAAAGTATGATGCTACTCTCTACAAATCTGAAAAATTTAGCCATACTTGAATATTGCTATGATAATTATGCTTCTAATTCCTATGTCAAACTATATATTGAGGCCTACCCTGCTGTCCAAGAAGAGACTAATATTTTGCAGGAAGCTTTGGAAGAAGAAATTGATGAAACTGTGAGCTCATTGGATGAACAAGATAATGAGGAGAGCGAAGAACAAAAGGAGGAAGAGCGGATTAGCTACCCGTGCCCACCTTCTAATGTGAGTAACCCTCCAACTCATACATTATTTAATTCCCCTACGTGCTTACCGAAGGATGATTGATATGATGATTGTTAAGATCTCGTTGATTCTATTGAACACTGCTAGGAAAAGGCCTACTAATGGCGCACCAGTTTTGCCTACTAATGGCGCACTACCGGTGCGCCATTAGTAGCACGCCATTAGAATTTTTTACTAATGGCGCACCACTGGTGCGCCATTAGTATCTGGTATACTAATGGCGCACCTGGCAGTGCGCCATTACTGTGTAACTCCATGCGCCATTAGTATGCCTCCCGGGGGGCCATATGTAACCATGTGCTTTGTCACACTAATGGCCCACTCTGCCTTGATGCGCCATTAGTATCCTTTGGCATACTAATGGCGCACTCTGCCTTGATGTGCCATTAGTATGAATATTTGATTTTTTTTTCTTTTCTGATTTTTGCACAGGTTACAAAATATATTATTGGACAGAATATAGACAGTAGCACACAGCAACATCAGATTCATCGAATACAATAGAAGATTAGTCTCCGAATACAATTCATCATATTAGTCTCCGAATTCAAAAGACCAAACAAAGATAAAACATTACAAGTCTCAAGACCGCGAGTATCGAGTTTGTCTTCACATTACAAGTCGATATCGATCATCTAAACTACCATCACATAAAAGAGAGTTGTGGTCATCACGATGAGCATCATCGCGACCAAACTGGTCCTCATACGGTTCCTCCAACGCTCCCTCCTCTCTGCCGCTAGATAGCGGGCATATCTAGATTCGGCCTCCGCCCTAGTGGTGTACCCTTTGTAACTGTTACCGCTGAAACGGTGAACCTGTCTCCGACACTCCTCCCAGTTGTCGTAGACTCCAGGAACCGTACCCTTGTACTTGAGTGAATTCCTCCTTGACGGTGCGGAGCACATTCGGACGCCGGTCCTTCCTTTGCTTCTTTGATTGGCTGCCATTTGTGTGTGTGCCGCCATCATCAGTGGTGGCATCCTCGGCGGCACCATCAGTGGTGTCATCCCCGACGCCACTAGGGGTTGTGTAATCAGGATCAGTGTCTTCCGTGGCGTCCTCATAGCGGTGAGGTTGTTCCTCCATCTCCTGGGACAGCTCCCAGAATTGCTTGCCGCCCGAACCACCGGCCTCATCGTTGTGGGCCATGTTTCGCTCTAAATAGGAAAAAATTTGGTCAAAAAGTTGGTTATTGTCAAGGAACAAGATCATGGTCTCATCATTTAGGGTTTGTCGACATCGAGGCACCCTAAAAGCCTAAGCTTTCATCATTTAGGGTTTGTCGATGCCGAGGCATCCTAAAAGCCTAAGCGTACATCATTTAGGTTCTCATCGACACCGAGGCATCCGGGGCAGCCAAGTTAAGTTTTCATCATTTAGGGTTTATCGATGCCGAGGCACCCTAGGTTGGGCCTAATCACTTGGCACTAATCACTTGGCTCTATTGCCACCTATGTTGGGTTTATCATCTAGGGTTTATCGATGCTAAGGAGAATTCTAAGTTGGGCCTAATCACTTGGCTCTATTGCCACCTATGGTTTAATGCAGCAAGAATGGCGGGGCAATTGATCCTACTTAACCAAGTACTAAGATACCCCGGCCCATACATTAGTCGCAAGTACCCCATATGTCCTATTTTTAGCAAAGTCATGCTAAAATTCACGGAAAATTTCAGCGTGACCTTTGCTGAAAATAGGACATATGGAGTACCCGAATTTGCCGGAACGGAAGTTAATCAACATTCCGACAAACTCAAGGGCCTCTCGGGGTACCTGCAAATTCATCACGACATGATGGTCTTTCTCAATGTGATCAATTGATGGATCAACACATAAAACATGTCCAATAAGTATGATTTATAGAGTCAACATCAGTATGAATATATATAAAGTTTTTCTTCATCAGCCAGGCCCATGCAAGTAACTGCATCCAGCAACTATTTCTGCTACTCTGTAACTAACTACACTCTGTATTTATATATTCATTTTAGATGAGATCAGATTGAGCTCCAACTGTAGCTGCAGCTGAGGGATCCATGAGCCATCATGCCAGCCAGCCATGAAATAAACTTTAATTTCCAAAGGAAATAAAAATACAATGCATACATACATACTTAAGCAGGTAGATAGATAGATACATAGATAGATAGATGAGCATGTTCAGTTTACAAGAATGAATATAAACAAGCAAAGAATGCATGCAAGTTTAAAGTAAAACGTTTCAGTTAATGCAAGTACTCCTCTTGCTCTCTACTTTCTCTCTTCTCTTCTTCAGTTAATTCACTGAATTTTACTGATGTTGTTGTTAACTGAATTTTAATCAGCTGCTGAAGAACACCTTCAGGTTTGTCAGATATAGGTGTAGTTTTCAGAAACAGGAGGGCCCACCCCTCCTGGACGTTTCAGAAACCGGAGGGCCCACGTCTCCCCTCCAGAGTTTTCGAGGGCCCACGTCTCCCCTCGAAAGGGCAGGACGTTTGAGTTTTCGAGGCAACTCCCCACTTCTCCCCTCCACTGGCACCTCCCCACGACGTAGAGGGGGTTTTCTTCCCACGTCCAGGTAACTCCCCTCCTATTCCATTGCCGCTCCATCTTCCTCCCTCTGCCTCCCTCCTCATTCCATTGCCGCTCCATCTTCCTCCCTCTACCTCCCTCTGCCTCCAGCATCAAGCAACTCCCTTCTGCCTCCACCATCGCTGGCCAGGAGGGCAATGGTGGAGGAATCGTGGAGCAACTCCCCTCCGTCTGCCAAGAGAATGGCGTGAAGGAAATATGCCCTAGAGGCAATAATAAAGTTATTATTTATTTCCTTATATCATGATAAATGTTTATTATTCATGCTAGAATTGTATTAACCGGAAACATAATACATGTGTGAATACATAGACAAACATAGTGTCACTAGTATGCCTCTACTTGACTAGCTCGTTTATCAAAGATGGTTATGTTTCCTAGCCATGGACAAAAGAGTTGTCATTTGATTAATGGGATCACATCATTAGGAGAATGATGTGATTGACATGACCCATTCCGTTAGCCTAGCACTTGATCGTTTAGTATGTTGCTATTGCTTTCTTCATGACTTATACAAAGTTCCTGCAACTATGAGATTGTGCAACTCCCGTTTACCGGAAGAACACTTTGTGTGCTACCAAACGTCACAATGTAACTGGGTTATTATAAAGGTGCTCTACAGGTGTTTCCGAAGGTACATGTTGGGTTGGCATAATTCGAGATTAGGTTTTGTCACTCCGATTGTCGGAGAGGTATCTCTAGGCCCTCTCGGTAATACTCATCACCTAAGCCTTGCAAGCATTGTAACTAATGAGTTAGTTATAAGATGATGTGTTACAGAACGAGTAAAGAGACTTGCCGGTAACGAGATTGAACTAGGTATTGGATACCGACGATCAAATCTCGGGCAAGTAACGTACCGATGACAAAGGGAACACCGTATGTTGTTATGCGGTTTGACCGAAAAAGATCTTCGTAGAATATGTAGGAACCAATATGGGCATCCAGGTTCCGCTATTGGTTATTGACCGAGAATAGTTCTAGGTCATGTCTACATAGTTCTCGAACCCGTAGGGTCCGCACGCTTAACGTTACGATGAAAGTTTTATTATGAGTTTACAAGTTTTGATGTACCGAAGTTTGTTCGGAGTCTCGGATGTGATCACGGACATGACAAGGAGTCTCGAAATGGTCGAGACATAAAGATTGATATATTGGACGACTATATTCGGACACCGGAAGTGTTCCGGGTGATTTCGGAGAAAACCGGAGTGCCGAAGGGTTACCGAACCCCTCCCGGAGAGTTAATGGGCCACATGGGCCTTGGTGGGAAGAGAGAGGGGTGGCCGGGAAGGGCCACGCGCCCCCTCTCCCTCTGGTCCGAATTGGACTAGGAGGGGGGCGGCGCCCCCCTCTTTCCTTCCCCTCCTCTCCCCCTTCCTTCCCCTCCTAGTAGGAGTAGGAAAGGAGGAGTCCTACTCCTACTAGGAGGAGGACTCCTCCTCCTGGCGCACCCAACAAGGGCCGGCCGGCCTCCCCCCTCCCTCCTTTATATACGGGGGCAGGGGGCACCCCATAGACACACAAGTTGATCTACGGATCGTTCCTTAGCCGTGTGCGGTGCCCCCCTCCACCATATTCCACCTCGGTCATATCATCGCGGAGTTTAGGCGAAGCCCTGCGCCGGTAGAGCATCATCATCGTCACCACGCCGTCATGCTGACGGAACTTATCCCCGAAGCTTTGTTGGATCGAAGCCCGGGGGTCGTCATCAAGCTGAACGTGTGCTGAACTCGGAGGTGCCGTACGTTCGGTGTTTGGATCGGTCGGATGATGAAGACGTACGACTACATCAATCGCGTTGTGCTAACGCTTCTGCTTACGGTCTACGAGGGTACATGGACAACACTCTCCCCTCTCGTTGCTATGCCATCACCATGATCTTGCGTGTGCGTAGGAGAAATTTTTGAAATTACTATGTTCCCCAACAGTGGTATCAGAGCCTAGGTTTTATGCGTTGATGTTATATGCACGAGTAGAACACAAGTGAGTTGTGGGCGATACAAGTCATACTGCTTACCAGCATGTCATACTTTGCTTCGGTGGTATTGTGAGATGAAGCGGCCCGGACCGACATTACGCATACGCTTACGCGAGACTGGTTTCACCGTTACGAGCACTCATGCTTAAAGGTGGCTGGCGGGTGTCTGTCTCTCTCACTTTAGCTGAATCGAGTGTGGCTACGCCCGGTCCTTGCGAAGGTTAAAACAGCACCAACTTGACAAACTATCGTTGTGGTTTTTATGTGTAGGTAAGAACGGTTCTTGCTAAAAGCCCGTAGCAGCCACGTAAAATTTGCAACAACAAAGTAGAGGACGTCTAACTTGTTTTTGCAGGGCATGTTGTGATGTGATATGGTCAAGACGTGATGCTATATTTTATTGTATGAGATGATCATGTTTTGTAACCGAAGTTATCGGCAACTGGCAGGAGCCATATGGTTATCGCTTTATTGTATGAAATGCAAATGCCCTGTAATTGCTTTACTTTATCACTAAGCGGTAGCGATAGTCGTAGAAGCAATAGTTGGCGAGACGACAACGATGCTACGATGGAGATCAAGGTGTCGCGCCGGTGACGATGGTGATCATGATGATGCTTCGAAGATGGAGATCACAAGCACAAGATGATGATGGCCATATCATATCACTTATATTGATTGCATGTGATGTTTATCCTTTATGCATCTTATCTTGCTTTGATTGACGGTAGCATTTTAAGATGATCTCTCTCTAAAATTATCTAGAAGTGTTCTCCCTGAGTATGCACCGTTGCCAAAGTTCGTCGTGCCCAGACACCACGTGATGATCGGGTGTGATAAGCTCTACGTCCATCTACAACGGGTGCAAGCCAGTTTTGCACACGCAGAATACTCAGGTTAAACTTGACGAGCCTAGCATATGCAGATATGGCCTCGGAACACGGAGACCGAAAGGTCGAGCGTGAATCATATAGTAGATATGATCAACATAGTGATGTTCACCATTGAAACTACTTCATCTCACGTGATGATCGGACATGGTTTAGTTGATTTGGATCACGTGATCACTTAGATGACTAGAGAGATGTCTGTCTAAGTGGGAGTTCTTAAGTAATATGATTAATTGAACTTAAATTTATCATGAACTTAGTCCTGGTAGTATTTTGCAAATTATGTTGTAGATCAATAGCTTGCGTTGTTGCTTTCATATGTTTATTTTGATATGTTCCTAGAGAAAATTGTGTTGAAAGATGTTAGTAGCAATGATGCGGATTGGATCCGTGATCTGAGGTTTATCCTCATTGCTGCATAGAAGAATTATGTCCTTAATGCACCGCTAGGTGACAGACCTATTGCAGGAGCAGATGCAGACGTTATGAACGTTTGGCTAGCTCAACATGATGACTACTTGATAGTTTAGTGCACCATGCTTAACGGCTTAGAATCGGGACTTCAAAGATGTTTTGAACGTCATGGACCATATGAGATGTTCCAGGAGTTGAAGTTAATATTTCAAGCAAATACCCGAGTTGAGAGATATGAAGTCTCCAACAAGTTCTATGGCTAAAAGATGGAGGAGAATCGCTCAACTAGTGAGCATGTGCTCAGATTGTCTGGGTACTACAATCGCTTGAATCAAGTGGGAGTTAATCTTCCAGATAAGATAGTGATTGACAGAGTTCTCTAGTCACCATCACCAAGTTATTAGAACTTTGTGATGAACTATAATATGCGAGGGATGACGAAAGCAATTCCCGAGCTCTTCGTGATGTTGACATCGACGAAGGTAGAAATCAAGAAAGAGAATCAAGTGTTGATGGTTGACAAGATCACTAGTTTCAAGAAAAGGGCAAAGGGAAAGAAAGGGAAACTTCAAGTAAAATGACAAGCAAGTTGTCACTCCCGTGAAGAAGCCCAAAGCTGGACCAAAGCCTGAAACTGAATGATTATACTGCAAAGGAAATGGTCACTGGAAGTGGAAATGCCCTGAATATTTGGTGGATAAGAAGGATGGCAAAGTGAACAAGGGTATATTTGATATACATGTTATTGATGTGTACCTGACTAGTGTTTATAGTAACCACTGAGTATTTGATACTTGTTCAGTTGCTAAGATTAGTAACACGAAACAGGAGTTGCAGAATAAACAGAAACTAGTTGAGGGTGAAGTGACGATGTGTATTGGAAGTGTTTCCAAGATTGATATGATCATCATCGCACACTCCCTATACTTTCGGGATTAGTGTTGAACCTAAATAAATGTTATTTGGTGTTTGCGTTGAGCATGAATATGATTTGATCATGTTTATTGCAATACGGTTATTCATTTAAAATTAGAGAATAATTGTTGTTCTGTTTAAATGAATAAAACCTTTGATGGTCATACACCCAATGAAAATAGTTTGTTGGATCTCGATCGTAGTGATACTCATATTCATAATATTGATGCCAAAAGATGCAAGTTAATAATGATAGTGCAACTTATTTGTGGCACTGCCGTTTGGGTCATATCGGTGTAAAGCGCATGAAGAAACTCCATAAAGATGGATTTTCGGAATCACTTGGTTATGAATCATTTGATGCTTGCGAACCGTGCCTTTTTGGGCAAGATGACTAAAACTCCGTTCTCCGGAACAATGGAACAAGCTACTGACTTATTGGAAATAATACATACCGATGTATGCGATCCAATGAGTGTTTATGCTCGTGGCAAGTATCGTTATTTTCTGACCTTCACAAAATGATTTGAGCAGATATGGGTATATCTACTTGATGAAACATAAGTCTAAAATAATTGAAAAGTTCAAAGAATTTCAGAGTGAAGTGGAAAAATCATCGTAACAAGAAAATAAAGTTTCTACGATCTGATCGCGGAGACGAATATTTGAGTTACGAGTTTGGTCTTCACTTAAAACAATGTGGAATAGTTTCACAGCTCACGCCACCTGGAACACCACAACGTTATGGTGTATCCGAACGTCGTAACCGTACTTTACTAGATATGGTGCGATCTATGATGTCTCTTATCGGTTTACCACTATCGTTTTGGGGTTATGCATTAGAGACAGCTGTATTCACGTTTAATAGGGCAACATCTAAATCCGTTGAGACGACACCGTATGAACTATGGTTTAGCAGTAAACCTAAGCTGTCGTTTCTTAAAAGCTTGGAGTTGCGATGCTTATATAAAAAAAAGGTTTTCAACCTGATAAGCTCGAACCCAAATCGGAGAAGTGCGTCTTCATAGAATACCCAAAGGTAACTATTGGGTACACCTTCTATCACAGATCCGAAGGCAAGTTATTCGTTGCTAAGATGGATCCTTTCTAGAGAAGAAGTTTCATCTCGAAAGAAGTGAGTGGGAGGAAAGTAGAACTTGATGAGGTAATTGTACCTTCTCCCTTATTGGAAAGTAGTTCATCACAGAAATCAGTTCCAGTGATTACTACACCAATTAGTGAGGAAGTTAATGATGATGATCATGAAACTTCAGATCAAGTTGCTGCCAAACCTCGTAGGTCTTCCAGAGTAAGATCCGCACCAGAGTGGTGCGGTAATCATGTTCTGGAAGTCATGTTACTAGACCATGATGAACCTACGAACTATGAGGAAGCGATGATGAGCCCAGATTCCACGAAATGGCTTGAGGCTATAAAATCTGAGATATGATCCATGTATGAGAACAAAGTATGGACTTTGATTGACTTGCTCGATGATCAGCAAGCCATGTTAAATAAATGGATCTTCAAGAGGAAGACGGACACTGATAGTAGTGTAACTATCTACTAAGCTCGACTTGTTACGAAAGGTTTTTGACAAGTTCAAGGTGTTGAATACGATGAGATTTTCTCACTCGTATCGATGCTTAAGTCTGTCCGAATCAAGTTAGCAATTGCCACATTTTATGAAATCTGGCAAATGGATGTTAAAACTGCATTCATTAATGATTTTCTTGAAGAAGAGTTGTATATGATGCAACCAGAAGGGTTTGTCAATCCTAAAGGTGCTAACAAAATGTGCAAGCTCCAGCGATCCATCTATGGACTGGTGCAAGCATCTCAGAGTTGGAATATACGCTTTGATAAGTTGATCAAAGCATATAGTTTTATACCGACTTGCGGTGAAGCCTGTATTTACAATAAAGTGAGTGGGAGCACTACCGCCTTTCTGATAAATATATGTGAGTAACATATTGTTGATCAGAAATGATGTAGAATTTTTCTGGAAAGCATAAAGGAGTATTTGAAAGGAGTTCTTTTAAAAGAAAGACCTCAGTAAAGCTACTTACATATTGAGCATCAAGATCTATTGAGGTAGATCAAGACGCTTGATAAGTTTTTTCAATAAGTACATACCTTGTCAAGATTTTGAAGTAGGTCAAAATGGAACAGTCAAAGAAAAAGTTCTTGCCTGTGTTGCTAAGGTGTGAAATTGAGTAAAGACTCAAATCCCGACCACGACAGAAAATAGAAAAGAGAATGAAAGTCATTCTCTATGCCTCAGTCATAGGTTCTATAAAGTATGCTATGCTATGTACCAGACCTATTGTATACCTTGTTCTGGTTTGGCAAGGGAGTACAATAGTGATCTAATAGTAGATCACTGGACAGCGGTCAAGAATATCCTTAGTGAGGACTAAGGAGATGTTTCTCGATTATGGAGGTGATAAAAGAGCCCGTCGTTAAAGTTACAATGATGCAAGCTTTTACACCAATCCAGATGACTCTAAATCTCAATCTGGATACATATTGAAAGTGGGAGCAATTAGCTAGAGTAGCTCCGTGTAGAGCATTGTGGACATAGAATATTTGCGAAATACATACGGCTCTGAATATGACAGACCCGTTGACTAAGCTTCTCTCACGAGCAAAACATGATCATACCTTAGTACTCTTTGGGTGTTAATCACATAGCGATGTGAACTAGATTATTGACTCTTGTAAACCCTTTGGGTGTTGGTCACATTACGATGTGAACTATTGGTGTTGAATCACATGATGATGTGAACTAGATTATTGACTCTAGTGCAAGTGGGAGACTGAAGGAAATATGCCCTAGAGGCAATAATAAAGTTATTATTTATTTCCTTATATCATGATAAATGTTTATTATTCATGCTAGAATTGTATTAACCGGAAACATAATACATGTGTGAATACATAGACAAACATAGTGTCACTAGTATGCCTCTACTTGACTAGCTCGTTTATCAAAGATGGTTATGTTTCCTAGCCATGGACAAAAGAGTTGTCATTTGATTAATGGGATCACAACATTAGGAGAATGATGTGATTGACATGACCCATTCCGTTAGCCTAGCACTTGATCGTTTAGTATGTTGCTATTGCTTTCTTCATGACTTATATAAAGTTCCTGCAACTATGAGATTGTGCAACTCTCGTTTACCGGAAGAACACTTTGTGTGCTACCAAACGTTACAACGTAACTGGGTGATTATAAAGGTGCTCTACAGGTGTTTCCGAAGGTACATGTTGGGTTGGCATAATTCGAGATTAGGTTTTGTCACTCCGATTGTCGGAGAGGTATCTCTGGGCCCTCTCGGTAATACTCATCACCTAAGCCTTGCAAGCATTGTAACTAATGAGTTAGTTATAAGATGATTTGTTACAGAACGAGTAAAGAGACTTGCCGGTAACGAGATTGAACTAGGTATTGGATACCGACGATCAAATCTCGGGCAAGTAACATACCAATGACAAAGGGAACAACGTATGTTGTTATGCGGTTTGACCGATAAAGATCTTCGTAGAATATGTAGGAACCAATATGGGCATCCAGGTTCCACTATTGGTTATTGACCGAGAATAGTTCTAGGTCATGTCTACATAGTTCTCGAACCCGTAGGGTCCGCACGCTTAACGTTACGATGAAAGTTTTATTATGAGTTTACAAGTTTTGATGTACCGAAGTTTGTTCGGAGTCTCGGATGTGATCACGGACATGACGAGGAGTCTTGAAATGGTCGAGACATAAAGATTGATATATTGGACGACTATATTCGGACACCGGAAGTGTTCCGGGTGATTTCGAAGAAAACCGGAGTGCCGGAGGGTTACCGGAACCCCTCCCGGAGAGTTAATGGGCCACATGGGCCTTGGTGGGAAGAGAGAGGGGCGGCCAGGAAGGGTCGTGCGCCCCCTCTCCCTCTGGTCCGAATTGGACTAGGAGGGGGGCGGCGCCCCCCTCTTTCCTTCCCCTCCTCTCCCCCTTCCTTCCCCTCCTAGTAGGAGTAGGAAAGGAGGAGTCCTACTCCTACTAGGAGGAGGACTCCTCCTCCTGGCGCTCCCAACAAGGGCCGGCCGGCCTCCCTCCTCCCTACTTTATATACGGGGGCAGGGGGCACCCCATAGACACACAAGTTGATCTACGGATCGTTCCTTAGCCGTGTGCGGTGCACCCGTCCACCATATTCCACCTCGGTCATATCGTCGCGGAGTTTAGGCGAAGCCCTGCGCCGGTAGAGCATCATCATCATCACCACGCCGTCGTGCTGACGGAACTCATCCCCGAAGCTGTGCTGGATCGGAGCCCGGGGATCGTCATCAAGCTGAACGTGTGCTGAACTCGGAGGTGCCGTACGTTCGGTGCTTGGATCGGTCGGATCATGAAGACGTACGACTACATCAACCGCGTTGTGCTAACGCTTCCGCTTACGGTCTACGAGGGTACATGGACAACACTCTCCCCTCTCGTTGCTATGCCATCACCATGATCTTGCGTGTGCGTAGGAGAAATTTTTGAAATTACTACGTTCCCCAACATGGCGGAGGCATCGTGGAGCAACTCCCCTCCGTCTGCCAAGCATCATCGTGGTGAGGCGTCTGGCAAGGAGCCGCTGGTGGTCGACGACGACGTTCCGGTCCCCGGGAAGAAGCGGGACTACACCGTGCCGCTCAAGGTTGATATCCACCTGAAGGAGCCGCTGGATGTCGTATGTACCAGCAATCCAGACGAAGCCGACAAGATGATCCGCAAGATGGGGAGGAGGCTCGGCGGCATGCTTTCTCGGAATATCGGCGTTGATGTCGAGTATACCAGCAAAGACAAACCTCCGCAAATTGTTGCAGTTCGGCAGTTATGCGTGGAGGATCTCGTCCTGGTATACCACATCACCGCGACAACCAAATGGTAAAAATATCCAATTCTAAAGTTTCTGTCTAATTAGTAGTTTCTGAAGTAGATGCAATAGTTATGAAGTTCTGAAGTAGATGCAATACCAGTTCTGAAGTTCTGAAGTTTCTGAAGTTCTGAAGTTTCGTTTTAATTAGTAGTTTCTGAAGTTTTTGAAGTTTCTAAAGTTTCTGAAGTAGATGCAATAGTTCTGAAGTTCTGAAGTAGATGCAATACTAGTTCTGAAGTTATGAAGTTTCTGAAGTTCTGAAGTTTCGTTTTAATTAGTAGTTTCTGAAGTTTTTGAAGTTTCTGAAGTTTCTGAAGTAGATGCAATAGTTCTGAAGTTCTGAAGTAGATGCAACACTAGTTCTGAAGTTATGAAGTTTCTGTCTAATTAGTAGTTTTTTGGTGATCATACAGAATGTTGTCTACAAGTTTTTGTGATCATTTAGTAGCTGTTATGAATGTTGTCTTGTAATGCAAAAGATTGCAAAAAATACATCATTGAGATGTTATGCTTGCTGTTTTGATCATACAGAATGTTGTCTTGTAGTTGTTGTGATCATTTAGTAGTTGTTGTGATCATACTGTTTTAACTGAATTTTGGTCAGAGCTGAAGATGCTATTTTAACTGAATTTTGCTTCAACTGAACCCATTTTAATTCTGTAGTTTCTGAAGTTTTTGAAGTAGATGAATTTGATGTACCAGATTAATTTGATGCAGGCCCAAGGAACTCCGCTCGCTCCTGCAGGAGAAGAAGTTGTACACCTTTGTTGGCTTCTGCATTAGAGGTGACAAGGAGAAGCTGAAGTTGTCTGGTTTGGAGATCAACCCCAACAAGTACGTCGACTTGCAGCGCAAATGGAGAGTTCCAAACAATGGAAAGAAGTGGCAATCTTTGGCTGAGTTTGCAGCCAGCCTCATCCACCCATCCTACTCAAAAATGAAGCAGTAGATCGACAGGAATTTGGACCACCTACTATGAGGGGACAACCCACTGCCAAACAAGCTCATCGAGTACGCCGAGGCATGGAAGAAAATCAAAATCACCAAAGAAGGTTTGGAGCTCTGGCAAGAGGCGGAGGATCATTGGGATGACCCCTACTACTGGGGATATTGAGTTGTTTGTGGTATTGGATGACCCCTACTACTGTGTCTCAGTTTGTAGTTATGTGGTTGAACAAGTTTGATTTTGTTGTGTTGAACAAGTTTGCTTTTGTTATGTTGAACAAGTTTGCTTTTGTAATGATGAACAAGTTTGCTTTGGTTGTCAGTTGACATCATCTCATCGCTGAGCATGGTTTAGTTTTACCTTTATCTATTTATTATTTAGGCAGAGCTATTCAGGCATGGAAGATATAATCATCCTTATGGTGAGGATCGCAATGTTTTTAGCTTCCAAGTTTCTAATGACACATGATCTTTCCAACCACATAACTTAACTGCAAACATTTCCCCTGTAAATTGTAGTTACACATTCCAACCAATACCAGCAGGTTGTAATTTCATACTGAATGACCATCAATGACTAAGTGAAGCAAATAATTGCTATGCATTTCTTGGCACGCGAGAAGGAAGAGGGGAGAGGAGGCGGAGCTCACCGGGGAGGCGCAAGGAGGCCCTGCGACAGCTTAGTAGCAATAGAGGTGGCCGAAGTTGAGGAAGACAGCGGCGACCTGAGGAAGAAGAGGTGGAGGGGGGTGGAGGGGTCGAGCGCCGTCGCGCCCTGGTTCCGCGGCTCGCCGGCCCGGTGTTGAAGCAGATTCTGCCCGCCGCCTTGCCTGTCGCCTCGCACGGTGGAGCTCGAGGGCTGGGAAGGCAAGGGAGGGGGTGGGTGGGTGCGGTGAAGGCGAGGGAGGGGGTGGATTGGGAGCGGACGGCGATGGAGGGCAGGGCAGGGGCTGACTGGGGGCGGCGACGGAGACGGAGGCGCGGGGGCGGCGGCGGCGTGGGTCGGGGCAGCGCGCAGGTGGATCTGGTGGCGAGGGAGAGAGGGTCGAAGGGGATCTGGCGAGAGGGAGGAAGGATAGCTAGGGGGAGGGTTCTAATGGCGCACCATCCAGTCGTGCGCCATAAGTATGACTATTCTAATGGCGCACCACCCCTCGGTGCGCCATTAGAATTTTGTTTTAATCTAGCCCACTAACCATATCTACAACCTAACCCTATCTACAACAGAACCCACCCACTAGCCCGACTGGTCAGCATGCAACACACACACTAGGAGGTCTTGGGTTCGATTCCCAGGCTCCCCAATATTTTTTTATGCATTTTAAATGCTGTTTTTTATATTTATTTGTGTTTAAATATGTTCAAACTTGTTTAAATCATAAGAGTAATATTTTTTATAAAAACAGTAATAATTTTTTAAAAAATATGTTCAAATTTCTTACTTGAAAATATCATCGGCGGCGGCGGTGGAGCGGGGGATGGTGCGGGGATCGAGATCGAGATGGAGGGGGAATCGAGATCGAGATGGAGGGGGATCGAGATCAAGTGTCCTCATGAATTCAAAAAGTGCCCATGAAATTTAAAAATATTCATGATATCAAAAAGTGCCCATGAAATACAATCGAGAAATGAAGACTACGATTTAAATACAATCGATCTTAGCTAGCTATCTGTTCACAATCTTCTTGCCCTTCTTTTTCGCAAATGGAGTTCTTCTGTGGAACGGACGTCTTTTCGGTAGGGTGGTCCTGCTTCTTCTTGTGGTGTGTGCTGCTACTTCATCATCGTCGTCATGTTCGATCTTCGGGTCGCCGTACTTGTCGAAGTCTTGCTCATTGGCTACTCCATCCATTCCGATGATCTTCCTTTTGCCTCTCCTCACGACAACACGACTGGGCTTTGGCGGGTCGGTAATGAAGAAGCATTGGTCCACTTGGGAAGCCAGAACCCATGGATCATTTTTCGCGGTGACGTTTGCGCCCACGGTCTTGGATTTGGCTTCGGGTATAAACACGACTGGGCTTTGGCATAGTGCGCCATTAGTAGGTTTGCAAAAAAGTAAAAAAAATATTATATACTAATGGCGCACTATCTTGGTCGTGCGCCATTACTAGTTCTAACTAGTAATGGCACACTTTGCCATCCCTGCGCCATTAGTTTGTGTGGAAAAATGGGAAAAAATCAATAGTAGTGGCGCACCGTGAGCACGGTGCGCCATTAGTGTCTTCCACACTAATGGCGCACGAGCAACCGGTGCGCCATTAGTATATAGTAGTGACGCACTACTTACCTGGTGCGCCATTAGAATCAGTCCTATCTATAGCCCTTTTCCTAGTAGTGGAATTACCCCTTTTTGATGATGCTTGCTATGCTTGTGTCCAAGATGCCAATATGAATTATGCTTATGGAGATGATCTTGCTATAGTCCTTTATGTTAAACATGAAATTGTTGCTATAGCACCCACACATGATAGTCCTGTTATCTTTTTGAATTCTCCCGACTACACTATATTGGAGAAGTTTGTGCTTATTAAGGATTATATTGATGGGTTGCCTTTTACCATTGCACATGATGATTTTGAATGTAATATGCATGTGCTTGCTGCTCCTACTTGCAATTATTATGAGAGAGGAACTTTATCTCCGCCTCTTTATGTTTCCAACACGATAGAATTGCAAGAAACTGCTTATACTATGCATTGGTCTTTACTATGTGTGCATGAATTGTTGTTTTATGACATGCCGATGCATTGAAAGAGAGTTAGACTTCGTTGTTGCTTGATATATGTTACTTTGTGCTCACTACTAAATTACAAATCATCGTTAATTAAAATTGGCTTTGATATACCTTGGGATCCGGGTGGATTCATTACTTGAGCAGTATATGCCTAGCTTAATGGCTTTAAAGAAAGCGATGCCAGGGACACAACCCGGAAGTTTTAGAGAGTCATTTAAGAGTCATTTATTTCTGTTGAGTGCTTTTATATAGTTTAAAAACAAAAAAATAAAGAGGGGAACCTAAAAGCTTTTCAAAAAGGAAAGTGAAAGTGAGAGAGACAAACATTGTTGAAGTGGGAGCTAGCCTTGAACTTTGTTCATGCTCACGGAAACTTTGCGAATCTTAATTATAGAAACTTTTCATCAAAAATAATTATCCCCTTGTACAATTCCATTGTATAATAAAAATAATGTGCTAAGGTTTGCCTTTAGGATGTTTGCAATGCTTGTTGGTTTGTACGGTGCAGGACAGAAACTTTGGCTATAGTGCTCGATTTTACATTTTTACCTGGAACGTCAAATGGTTCTGATTCATTTTGTACTGTCTTGCTGTACAACTTGTTTATTTTTCCTAATTTTGGTAGATTTTTGGGATACCATAAGTATGGTGGATGTTCAGATTGCTACAGACTGTTCTGTTTTTGACAGATTCTGTTTTTGATGCATAGTTTACTTGTTTTGATGAAACTATCAATTTATATCAGTGGATTAAGCCATGAAAAAGTTATACTACAGTAGACACAATGCAAGAACAAAATATGAATTGGTTTGCTACAGTACTTAGAGTGGTGATTTGCTTTATTATACTAACGGATCTTACCGAGTTTTCTGTTGAAGTTTTGTGTGGATGAAGTGTCTAAACGAGGAGGTCTTCGCATGAGGAAAAGGAAGAGAGGCAAGAGATCAAGCTTGGCGATGCTCAAGGCATCCCAAGTAAATATTCAAGGAGACTCAAGCGTCTAAGCTTGGGGATGCCCCGGAAGGCATCCCCTCTTTCTTCAACAAGTATTGGTATGTTTTCGTATTTGTTTCGTTTATGCATTATGTGCAAGTCTTGGAGCGTCTTTTGCATTTAGTTTTCACTTTTCTTTTATGCACCATGCTGGTATGAGATAGTCCTTGGTTGATTTATAGAATGCTTATTGCACTTAACTTAAATATTTTGAGTATGGCTTTATATAATGCTTCATGTGCTTCACTTATATCATTTGAAGTTTGGATTGCTTGTTTCTCTTCACATAGAAAACCGCCATTTGTAGAATGCTCTTTTTCTTCACTTATATTTGTTAGAGCGTGGGCATGCCTTTTTTATAAAGAATTAAACTCTCTTGCTTCACTTATTTAGAGAGATGACAGGAATTGGTCATTCACATGGTTAGTCATAAAATCCTACATAAACTTGTAGATCGCTGAATATGATATGTTTGATTCCTTGCAATAGTTTTGCAATATAAATATGGTGATATTAGAGTCATGCTAGTGGGTGGTTGTGGATTGTAGAGACACTTGTGTTGAGGTTTGCAAGTCCCGTAGCATTCATGTATGGTAACCGTTGTGTGACAAATTTGAAGCATGGGGTGTTTCTTTGATTGTCTTCCTTATGAGTGGCAGTCGGGGACGAGCGATGGTCTTTTCCTACCAATCTATCCCCTAGGGGCATGCGTAGTAGTACTTTTCTTCGAGGGCTAATAAACTTTTGCAATAAGTATATGAGTTCTTTATGACTAATGTGAGTCCATGGATTATACGCACTTTTACCTTTCCATCATTGCTAGCCTCTTCGGTACCGTGCATTGCCCTTTCTCACCTCGAGAGTTGGTGCAAACTTCACCGGTGCAGCCAAACCCCGTGATACGATACACTCTATCACACATAAGCCTCATTATATCTTCCTCAAAACAGCCACCATACCTACCTATCATGGCATTTCCATAGCCATTCCGAGATATATTGCCATGCAACTTCCATCATCATCATATACATGACTTGATCAATTATTGTCATATTGCTTTGCATGATCGTAAGATAGCTAGCAAGATGTTATCATGGTTTGTCCATTTTCTTATGTCATTGCTACGCTAGATCATTGCACATCCCGATACACCGCCGGAAGCATTCATATAGAGCCATATCTTTGTTCTAGTATCGAGTTGTAATATCGAGTTGTAAGTAAATAAAAGTGTGATGATCATCATTATAGAGCATTGCCCCATGAAAAAAAGAAGAAAAAGAAAAAAAAAGAAAAAAGGAAAGGCCAAAGAAGCCTAAATAAAAAAGGGGGCCAAAGAAGCCCACCCAAAAAGAAATAAAAGAAAAAAAGAAAAAAAAGAAAAAAAAGGGGCAATGTTACTATCCTTTTTCCACACTTGTGCTTCAAAGTAGCACCATGTTCTTCATATAGATTGTCCCCTATGTTGTCACTTTCATATACTAGTGGGAATTTTATTATAGAACTTGGCTTGTATATTCCAACGATGGGCTTCCTCAAATGCCCTAGGTCTTCATGAGCAAGCAAGTTGGATGCACACCCACTTAGTTTCTTTTGTTGAGCTTTCATACAATTATAGCTCTTAGTGCATCCGTTGTATGGCAACCCTACTCCTCACATTGACATCAATTGATGGGCATCTCCATAGCCCGTTGATTAGCCGCGTCGATGTGAGACTTTCTCCCTTTTTTGTCTTATCCACATAATCTCATCATTATACTCTATTCCACCTATGGTGCTATATCCATGTCTTGCGCTCATATATTGCATGAGGGTTGAAAAAGCTGAAGCGTGTTAAAAAGTATGAACCAATTGCTCGGCTCGTCATCGGGGTTGTGCATGATGGGAGCATTTTTGTGTGACGAAAATGAAGCATGGCCAAACTATATGATTTTATAGGGATAAGCTTGCTTTGGCCTTGTTTTTTTTGAAAAGACATGATTGCTTTATTGGTACGCTCAAAGTATTATCGTTTTTTATGTCAAATGATAGACTATTGCTTTGAATCACTCGTGTCTTAATATTCATGCCATGATTAGACATACGATCAAGATTATGCTAGGTAGCATTCCACATCAAAAATTATCTCTTTTATCATTTACCTACTCGAGGACGAGCAGGAATTAAGCTTGGGGATGCTGATACATCTCCGTCGTATCTATAATTTTTTTATTGTTCCATGCCAATATTCTTCAACTTTCATATACTTTTGGCAACTTTTTATACTATTTTTGGGACTAACATATTGATCCAATGCCCAGTGTCAGTTCCTGTTTGTTGCATGTTTTATGTTTCGCACAAAACCAATATCAAACGGAGTCCAAACAGGATAAAAACGGACAGAGAAATATTTTGGAATATTTGGGATTTTCCGGAGGAAGAATCAACGCAAAACGGTGTCCGAGGTGGCCACGAGATAGGGGGGCGCGCCCCAGGGAGGCAGGCGCGCCCTGGCCTCTCGTGGGCCACCCATAAGGCGGTTGATTCCCTTGTTTTGCCGCAAGAAAGATAATTTTATGAGAAAAATCTGGGCGAAAGATTCACCCCAATCGGAGTTACAGATCTCCGGATATTCAAGAAACGGTGAAGGGGTAGAATCAGAGAACGCAGAAACAGAGAGATAGATCCAATCTCGGAGTGCTCTCGCCCCTCCCACGCCATGGGAGCCAAGGACCAGAGAGGAAACCCTTCTCCCATCTAGGGAGGAGGTCAAGGAAAAATAAGAAGAAGGGGGGCTCTCTCCCCCTTGCTTCCGGTGGCGCCGGAACGCCGCCGGGGGCCATCATCATCACCGCGATCTTCACCAACACCGCCGTCATCTTCACCAACATCTCCATCACCTTCCCCCTTCTATATCCAGCGGTCCACTCTCCCGCACCCCGTTGTACCCTCTACTTGAACATGGTGCTTTATGCTTCATATTATTTTCCAATGATGTGTTGCCATCCTATGATGTCTGAGTAGATTTCTATTGTCCTATAAGTGATTGATGAATTGCTATGATTGGTTTGAGTTGCATGTTTTATTATTGGTGCTGTCCTATGGTGCCCTCCGTGTCGCGCAAGCATGAGGGATTACCGCTGTAGGATGTTGCAATGCGTTCATGATTTGCTTATAGTGGGTTGCGTGAGTGACTGAAACACAAACCCGAGTAAGTATGTTGTTGCATATGGGATAAAGAGGACTTGATACTTTAATGCTATGGTTGGGTTTTACCTTAATGAATCTTTAGTAATTGCGGATGCTTGCTATAGTTCCAATCATAAGTGCATATGATCCAAGAAGAAAAAGTATGCTAGCTTATACCTCTCCCTCAAATAGAATTGCAATAGTGATTACCGGTCTAGTAACATAGTCAATTGCTTAGGGAAAATTTCACAACTCCTACCACCACTTTTCCGTACTCGCTATATTTACTTTATTTGCATTTTTATCTAAACATCCCCTATTTTTTTATTTACATGTTCTTTATTATCTTGGAAACCTTTCCTATCATTCCTATAAAGTACTTCTAGTTTCATAGTTGTTCTAGGTAAAGCGAACGTCAAGCATGCGTAGAGTTGTATCGGTGGTCGATAGAACTTGAGGGAATATTTATTCTACCTTTAGCTCCTCGTTGGTTTCGACACTCTTACTTATCGAAAATTGTTGCGATCCCCTACACTTGTGGGTTATCAGGGGGGCGCCCACCCCCTTAGGGCGCGCCGGGCACCCTCGTGGCCGCCTCGTTTGCTGCTTGACGTCCAATCCAGGTCTCTTGGATTGCGTCTATTCCAAAAAGATCGCTCCCGAAGGTTTTATTCCGTTTGGACTCCATTTTATATTCTTTTTCTGCGAAACACTGAAATAGGCAAAAAAAACAGCAATTCGGGCTGGGCCTCCGGTTAGTAGGTTAGTCCCAAAAATGATATAAAAGTGTAAAATAAAGCCCATAAACATACCAAACAGGGAATATAATAGCATGGAACAATAAAAAATCATAGATACGTTGGAGACGTATCACTAGTTTTCATCACGCTCATATGATTCGTGTTCATTACTTTGATAATTTGGTATGTGGGTGGATCGGTGCTTGGGTATTACCCTTCCTTGGACAAGCATCCCACTTATGATTAACCCCTATTGCAAGCGTCCGCAACTACAAAACAAGTATTGAGGTAAACCTAACCATAGCATGAAACATATGGATCCAAAACAGCCCCTTACGAAGCAACGCATAAACTAGGGTTTAAACTTCTGTCACTCTAGCAACCCATCATCTACTTATTACTTCCCAATGCCTTCCTCTAGGCCCAAACAATGGTGAAGTGTCATGTAGTCAACGTTCACATAACACCACTAGAGAAGAGACAACATACATCTCATGAAAATATCGAACGAATACCAAATTCACATGACTACTTATAGCAAGACTTCTCCCATGTCGTCAGGAACAATCGTAACTACTCCCAAATCATATTCATGTTCATAATCAGAGGGGTATTAATATGCATTAAGGATCTGAACATATGATCTTCCACCGAATAAACCAACTAGCATCAACTACAATGAGTAATCAACACTACTAGCAATCCACAGGTACCAATCCGAGGTTTTGAGACAAAGATTGAATACAAGAGATGAACTAGGGTTTGAGAGGAGATGGTGCTGGTGAAAATGTTGATGGAGATTGACCCCCTCCCACTGAGAGGATCGATGGTGATGACGATGGTGATGATTTCCCCCTCCCGGAGGGATGTTTCCCCGGCAGAACAGCTTCGCCAGAGCCCTAGATGGGTTCCGTCAAGGTTCCGCCTCGTGGCGGCGGAGTTTCTTCCTAAAAGCTTGCTTATGGTTTTTTCCAGGGTAAAGCCTTCATATAGCATAAGATGGCCACCGAAAAGCTGCCAGGGGGCCCCCGAGGCAGGGGGCGCGCCCAGGGGGGTAGGGCGCGCCCCCACCCTCGTGGACAGGGTGTGGGCCCCCTCTGGTACTTTCTTCGCCCAGTATTTTTTATTAATTCCGAAAACAACTTTTGTGGAGTTTTAGGACTTTTGAAGTTGTGTAGGATAGATCTCTAATATTTGCTCCTTTTCCAGCCCAAAATCCCAGCTGCCGGCATTCTCCCTCTTCATATAAACCTTGTAAAATAAGAGAGAATAGGCATAAGTATTGTGACATAACGTGTAACAACAGCCCATAATACAATAAATATCGATATTAAAACATGATGCAAAATGGACGTATCACCCCCCTCCCCGCATTATCACGTTTGGACACGAGCTTAACCCACCTGAAGGGATCAGCTAGACAACTCTAGGTGATAGGCTTACCGGTGTTTCCTTTTCCTCTAAAGACGAACATAGTTTTGTGGCGCCTCACCACCGGGCGCTAATTCTCTGTCAAATCGTTGTATGCTAAACCCATGCAAGATTCGTTGCCAAACGAAGTTAGGGGGCTTTGGAAAGTGTACTTGACTCTCAAGGTGAAAACCTTCATATGGCAAATTTTTAGGAATCACGTTCTCACCTCTCAATTTCGCTAAAACGGCATGGCCCCTCTAGTGGAAATTACTTGGTGTATGCTACCTCGGTGGACGCAAATTATGTGGTGGAAGCCCAGGTCCATTGGACGAAGTTGTGTTTTTTTTCCTAATTAGAGTGTTTTACATAGGTTTTCGTTGTCCATCGCTTCAGCCCTTTCGATGTGATGTCGGTGGTGTCAGTAAAGTCTTTTCCTATGGACCTCATTGGTGGTGGTGGCAGGGATGTCAGTCTGGCGAATAAAGTCGTCTCGAGTCTCGCCATGTCAACGACGTCATCTGTGGCTACGCCCATTGCTCGATATGATAATTTCTTGTTCTGGGTGGTGGGTTTGTTGGCCCGATAGTGGCTATGGATTTTCTTTGCAGTTTGGTCCTTCAGGACCGTCTTCGCCACGTCAATGTGGCCTCCAATGCTAGCGTGAGGCCTGGGAGAAATAATGGAGGTTCGCTATTGGGTATGCGACTCTTCCAGCGGTGACAAGTTTTTTCTCCATGGTGCTGGTTCGGTAGGACAGTGGCCTCAATGACTTCCCGCCCGTGATCGACAATGGTGCACCGATGTGCCCTCCGTGGTAATTTTATTTTTATTTTTCAATGGGCGTTTGTACTACTAGTCAATGAATAGATTTGAGGATCTTTTTGTAAAAAGAACGGTCATCATCAATTATCGCAACGACAGGCATTCTAGGTCAAAGAAAGTTTATCTTTTTTGCGGGTCTAGGTCAAATAAAAGTTACACATAATACACGTCAGCAGTTGGTCCTAGCACGCCTTTAAGATCCCGGGTCCATTCCATGGTACGCGTAGCACAAAACACTGCTGATCCCTAAAGAACAGGCAGACGAACCACCGGCCTTAACACGTACACCTGTCTTATGCCAAACTCGAAATCGGCGCCTGGGCACACGGAAGTTAGCAGCGCACAGTGTCCGCCATGCGGCCTCACATGGCCTCCAGATTAGAGATAAGATCAATGGCGCAGCGGCAGGCACTGTGCGTCCGACAGTGCACGGCACATGGAGACGATGGAGAACCATCACTTGTTTTTATGGGGCAGCGCATCACTCAACCTGGATCACTGAACATAGATAGAGAGGAGAGAGAGAGAGAGAGGCACATGCAGCTGCGTGCAATCAGGACGCCCGCGGTGACTCGTGTCGCTGTCGCTTGACCCCGGTTTGACGATGATTGGTTTTCCATCTCTTTTTTCATGGTGAGAGATTGACGATGATTGACTGGATGCATGGAACCGCAAGAGCTAGGCAGAGTTTGGGTCCGTAATTAGTTGTCGTTCAAGTGGATGTCTTTAGACATATTTCAGTCTAGTAATACATCTGTTTGAGTTTTTTTCCCCTCCGATTTCATTGATGAAATCAAATCGACCACAAACCAGGGACACTCCCGTCCAGCCATCAGGTTCGAAAAGACAACAAACTTAATCTAAGCTAAAGACTACTAGCTGCAGGGGAAAACAAAAGACATGCCATGCATCGCTTACATCAGTTCAGTTATTTAAACTTCAACAAGTTTCAAGATTACATGGCGAAAACAGAGAAGGAGACAGGATCCTCCCAATTGCCAAACTCTAGGTCTCCATCCATGTGTCGTCTTGTATATCTCACTTGCCACCCGCTGATTAGTTTTGCTCCCAGCTGCAGTAGTTTTTGGTCCGGCCTTTTTCTCTGCAAAACCGACCAGTCAGCAATCCAATTGCACATAATTTGAATGAATATCATGGGATCATATATCTTTCTAGATCTGGAAATAATATCATTTCTGCATTTCCAGAGAGCCTAGAATATAGCAGTGCTTCCCACCAAAACTAACTTTTTCTCAGATTTTTAAAGGTTTTCAACCACCTACCCAAGTAATCATTTGAGTTTATTGGGGTTGTTCGAATGTCCAAAGCACAATTGATCAAACTCCAGACCAATCTAGCCGCTGAGCATTCTAAGAAAAGGTGATCGATGTTCTCTTCTTGCCCACAATATACACACTCTTTTCCTCCTTTCCATCCTTTCTTGATCACATTGTCTTTGGTCAAAATGCTTCTTCTGGTAAACATCCAAAGGAACATTTAAGTCCTGGCTGGTATTTTAATTTTCCACATGAATTTGTGTGGGAATCCCACACCATCATTGATCAGAAAGGAGTATAAAGACTTAACCGAAATTTTTCTGTTTTTAGTGAGCATCCAGAGGGTTTGGTCTTTCCCCCATGCATCCTCACCTCCTCACATCTTGTTTTTAGGCTATTCCAGAGTTCTATCGTTTCTCCTGTGAAGGTTCATCTGAAGCCAAATCCCTGCCAACCTCTGTTAATAGCTTCTGCCACTGAAATGTTGTGGTCAAAGCTAATGTTGTATAGTCCAGGGTATAGATCTTTTAGGGGTTTAGATCCCACCCACCAATCTCCCCAGAATCTAGTCTCATTCTCATCTCCTAGTTTTTTCTTGACACGTTGAAAGTAAATATTTTGACCCCCATTAGACTGCTCCAAAACTGAGAATCTCCGGGTTTCTTTTCTATTCCAGACAGGCACTTATTATGAACATATTTGTTTTTCAATATATTCACCCAGGTTCCTGATTTAGTTTCCATTTTCCATAGCCATTTAGCCAACAATGCTTTATTCATGATTTCTAAATTGATAATTCCCAGCCCCCCTTGTTCTTTTGGTAGGCAACATGTCTTCCAGTTAACCAAATGATATTTTTTTCTTATTTTCATCTTCTTGCCACACAAGTCTGGCTTTGAAGAAATCTGTCTTTTTCCTAACTCCAACTGGCAAGGGATAAAAGGACATCATGAAAAGAGGAATGCTGGTAAGGCAGGCTTGCACCAGAGTCACTCTCCCAGCCATGTTTAACAGCCTGCCTTGCCAACAAGCACATCTTCTCTGATTTTTTTTTTGTAACTCCCTTCCAGAATTTATTTCCCAATCTAGTATCAGCCACTGGCAGTCCTAGATATTTGATAGGTATTTTTCCCACCTCACATGTAAAGATCTCTTGGTATATACCAGTCTTGTTTACAGCCTCTCCAAATAAGAAAATTTCACTCTTATGAAAGTTAATGGTCAGTCCAGACATTTGTTCAAAAGCTGTTAAAACGAACTTCAGATTTTTTGCACTTTCTCATCATTTTGTATTAGAAAAATTATGTCATCTGCATATTGCAGCATGTTAACTTCACAATTATTAAATTTTGATAGTACCCCTTTCACAAACCCCTCCTGCATAGCTTTGTCTAATATTATGGCCAATGCATCAGCAATTATATCAAATAGTAGGGGTGATAAGGAGTCTCCCACATCCGTTTCAGTGGCAAGTAATTCCAGACAGAGTGAGTGCTACGTAGGAGTACACGTATCTGTCATCTTTACGGTCTTTCAATCCAGTACAGTAGTACTGTAAGGTAATATAAGAGTGCTTAGATCTCTAAAGTAGTAGCGATCTAAACGCTCTTACGTTAGTTTACCGAGGGAGTAGAAAATATCTGAGGACTTGACGACGGGGCGGATCTGTGGATGCGGCCAAGCCACATTTCAAGGTTGTTTCTTCTTGGTGTGGAGTGCAAGCGAGTTCCTTCTCCTTCTTGTCTTGGGTTGCATAATAATCATTTCCTTTCTGCCCGCTTCCATGCCTGTCTTGATCAGCGGATGCAATCGGATCTGCGAGGGAGGGGCAAGGGTCGCATGGCTTCCGGCGCATGCACATGCACACATGGCCACCATGTGTCAGTTGAGGTCGATGCACGCACATGCAGAGGACAGGATCGCCATCTCCAAGCCTGTCGTCGGTGCCGTCCGTCCGTCCCGCCTCCGAGGGCCCAGATTGAGCGGCCCCTGGCGGGGCTCGCGGTGGCATTTCCTCTGCAAATACGGGCGCGCCCCGAGGCTGTTTAGACGAGGAGCTGGCCTATAAAGCGCGGCCGTGCTCCTCCGTTCGTCTCATCCACCCTGAGCTCGAGCTCGTAAGCTTGAACCAGCTCGAAGCGGAAAACCAAAGAGGGAGTGAGAGAGAGAGAGAGGGAGGAAGACGAAGGACGACGCGATGCGTTCCGCCGTGCTGCTCTTGCTTGTCTTCGCGGCGGCGCACGCCGCCGCGGTCGTCACCGACGGTGAGGCACCCCTGCCTGCTCTGTTATGTACCGGCAGTTAGCTATCTCGTGGCCGCATGGTTTGCTTAAGAGAAGTGCGGCTTATCATGTCATGCCTTTTTTTCCGAATTTCTCTGCCCGTTCTCGTTGTCATCTTCATGTCACATTCACTGTTTTTCTTTGAGGGCGAGGCGCTGTACTTTGATTGGTTTTGCGTAGACCTGAATGCCCGGATTTGGAGTGGCCAGCAGTAAGTAAGTAGTATAAAGTACTGTACTCCCCATACTAATACTGCGACGTTCAGACCACGAGAAAAATCTTGAAGCATA
Organism: Triticum dicoccoides; assembly: GCF_002162155.2. NCBI lineage: Eukaryota > Viridiplantae > Streptophyta > Magnoliopsida > Poales > Poaceae > Triticum > Triticum dicoccoides. The sequence continues at coordinate 627,362,205 of NC_041393.1, read as the reverse complement.
CATGATTTTGAGGTCCCCGGGCGGGCGAACATACACACGATGGGTAGAGTACTTGACCCAGTCTGACTGACAAGCAAGTCATTGCATGTTTGGCCGACACGCATTAAGGAACATCTTGTGATCACGAACTGATCTGGTTGTGGTTGGGTCAGGCACCATGCATGCATGAGTGATCTTGGTAGAGGAATGATTCTGTTTCGCTGTCATATGCTTGGTGCGTGAACAAGATTGATCATGATTTGATTTTATGGACGTAGGGTATAACTGTCGGCCCGCCCTCACATGGCGCGAATCTGCCCATCTTTTTTCTTTACGATTAGATGAAATTAACCAACGCAGTCTCCTCATGGGTCTGCTTCTCGTTACCGACCAACGTGCACGTTCACTCTGTAACTAAGTTACTTTACCTACTAGTAGTGGGTACTAGCAGTACGTGAGCTCGTGTTGTGTTCAGTTCGGTTTCCTTTTTGGCTTGGCTGCATCGACCGCATGCGTGTTCAGAAACCTCAGCAGAGCTCTGCATCTGCATCATGTGCATGCCAGCTCGATGAAGTGAGTAGTGAATGCGCCTGGCCTTGGCTAAAGCAGAGTAACATGCACCCTGTCAGCTTACACTATGACACGTCTATCTGTCGGTGGCTGCTAAAACCAAGCATGGGTTGGGAGACACCCCGGCGTGCTCCATGATCGCTGCACCTTGCTTTCCTTTTCTAGCTCCAGCAGAACTAAGACAATTGTTACTCTGCTGCAATTGATTTATTTACCTATCTTTAACATAGGTTGGTGCATGCAGGTCTCCTGCCGAACGGCAACTTCGAGCTGGGTCCGGCCAAGTCGGAGCTGGTGAACGGGACGGTGGTGAAGGGCGGGAAGGCGATCCCCAAGTGGGAGACGTCGGGCTTCGTGGAGTACATCGAGTCCGGGCACAAGCAGGGCGACATGCTGCTGGTGGTGCCGCAGGGCGCCTACGCCGTCCGCCTCGGCAACGATGCCTCCATCCTCCAGCGCATCCCCGTCGCCCGGGGCTCCTACTACGCCATCACCTTCAGCGCCGCCCGCACCTGCGCGCAGGCCGAGCGCCTCAACGTCTCCGTCAGCCCCGAGTCCGGCGTGCTCCCCATGCAGACCATCTACGGCAGCAACGGCTGGGACTCCTACGCCTGGGCCTTCAAGGCCAAGCTCGACGTCGTCGACCTCGTCATCCACAACCCCGGCGTCGAAGAGGACCCGGCATGCGGCCCGCTCATCGACGCCGTCGCCATCCGCACCCTCTACCCGCCCACGCTCTCCAAGGGCAACATGCTCAAGAACGGCGGCTTCGAGGAGGGCCCCTACTTCCTCCCCAACGCCTCCTGGGGCGTGCTCGTGCCGCCAAACATCGAGGACGACCACTCCCCGCTCCCCGCCTGGATGATCATGTCCTCCAAGGCCGTCAAGTACGTCGACGCCGCGCACTTCAAGGTGCCCGAGGGCGCGCGCGCCGTCGAGCTCGTTGGCGGCAAGGAGAGCGCGCTCGTGCAGGAGGTGCGCACCGTGCCCGGCTGGGCCTACCGCCTCTCCTTCGCCGTCGGCGACTCCGCCGACGGCTGCAAGGGCTCCATGGTGGCCGAGGCCTACGCCGCGCGCTCCACCCTCAAGGTGCCGTACGAGTCCAACGGCGCCGGCGGCTACAAGCGCGCCGTGCTGGACTTCGTCGCCGTCAGAGACCGCACCCGGGTCGTCTTCCAGAGCGCCTTCTACCACATGAAGGCCGACGGCACGCTCTGCGGGCCCGTCATCGACGACGCCAAGCTCGTCGGCCTGCGCAAGAAGCCCGCCGCACGTCGCCTCATGCTCTAATTAAGCTAGCGCTGCCGCTGTCTAAGTCTTACCACAATATATGCACGCGCGGCGCCTGATCGGAGTGAGTAGTATTTATTGCTAGGCTTTTGGTGTGCCAACCGGGTGAGTATATGTGTGTGAGTTCGCCGGCCGTTGTCCGCCGTGGTTATATATGCTCGCGGTGGCTCGGCGCTTGTTATTTTTGTTTCTTTCATGTCAATCAACAAAGAAAGGGTCATCATGCTATGGCTTGCCCCGACGTAGGGTCACATTATCATCATCGCATCACATAGGCCAAAATCAGATGATACTACAAGGAACAGTTTAATGCCAAATGCTTGTTACTACTTCGTCCGTCCCATAATAAACTTATATTATGGGATGGAGGAGTATTTCTCATTCGTTTGGATAAATCACAAGACGGTGCTCACTGCTACAACAGTTTGAGATGCACACCCAAGCCACAAGCAGTTGTAGAAGTCCCAACTTTTTATCGACGAAGTTTTAAGGTGGACCACTTTGTGTGCCAGCCGTTGAGAGCATCGACAGCCGCGACCTGCAAATCCGGGCCTTCAAACCTCCGTGGACGCACCCGGTCCTCATCCGTGTATCTCACATCCGGTCCTCAAATCCTGTCGTCCACGTCCGTGTATCTCACATCTGGTCCCTTATATCCATACTAGCATGCAATGTAGATAAAAAGTACATAGATCATCTCACCACGAACCGGTACTAATGATGTTGTGTCAGGCCGTGGGCCCCACAAACTCCTTTAGTACCGGTTCATGTCTGAACCGGTACTAGAGTTTCTTATTAAGCTGATTTTTAGTTCCACCTTGCTAGGAGAGAGGCAGTAGGAGCTGTTTATAAGCCGTGAGTGCAGAGACGATGGAGAGGCGCAATGCTCACCTGCAGCTTGCTTAGCTTCAAGCCTTTCGGAATAGAATAGATTGCACGGAGCTGTGTGCAGTGTAGTCTACCATGTTCCGAAAGGTTTGAAGCTAACTAACGAGCATTGCGCCTTTTTTTATTTTTAATAACTTATTAATTAGAACTCCAGACTTCTTGTGTTACGGCAAAAACTGGCACTTCATTTTTTAAACTTATTACAACTTCAGACTTTTTTGCGTTCAGTACGCACCATTCTAAGCCACGTCATCAATTTTTCAGCGCTTTCTGACATCATTTGCTCCCCTAGCACAAACTGGACAATATCTTTCGAAGTATCAGGGCCGGTTTCGGACGTAAGAGTAGAGAGGGTCACGGCAAAAAAGAAAAAACTATATAAAAAAATTTCTCAAAAATAAATAGAAGAAAACAAATAAAGCAGAAAAGAAAAAACTATATATAAAGAAGAAGAAGCAGAAGAAGAAGAA
>NC_041393.1:627353692-627353946 GCF_002162155.2 Triticum dicoccoides | reverse complement strand
GAGGAAGAAGAAGAAGAGGAAGAGGAAGAAGAAGAAGAGGAAGAGGAAGAAGAAGAAGAAGAAGAAGAAGAAGAAGAAGAAGAAGAAGAAGAAGAAGAAGAAGAAGAAGAAGAAGAAGAAGAAGAAGAAGAAGAAGAAGAAGAAGAAGAAGAAGAAGAAGAAGAAGAAGAAGAAGAAGAAGAAGAAGAAGAAGAAGAAGAAGAAGAAGAAGAAGAAGAAGAAGAAGAAGAAGAAGAAGAAGAAGAAGAAGAAGA
>NC_041393.1:627349707-627350397 GCF_002162155.2 Triticum dicoccoides | reverse complement strand
ATAAAGAAGAAGAAGAAGAAGAAGAAGAAGAAGAAGAAGAAGAAGAAGAAGAAGAAGAGGAAGAGGAAGAAGAGGAAGAGGAAGAAGAGGAAGAGGAAGAAGAGAAGGGGGAGAAGAAGAAGAAGAGGAAGAGGAAGAAGAAGAAGAGGAAGTAGAGGAAGAAGAAGAGGAAGAGGAAGAGGAAGAAGAAGAGGAAGAAGAAGAAGAGGAAGAAGAGGAGGAAGAAGAGGAGGAAGAAGAAGAAAAAGAAGAAGAAGAAGAAGACGACGACGACAAAGAAGAAGAAAATAAAGCAGAAAAGAAAAAACTATATAAAAAATAAAGCAGAAAAGAAAAACCCTAGATCGATAGGGATATCGGTGGGGGTTGTGGCGCACGGTGAACCTCGTACCACGTGTAGCCGGCTCCCCCACCTCTTTATGTAGCGCTGCGACAAGGGCCCACCACCCATAAGAGGGTTGGGCGCCCCCGATCAGGGCGCAGGCCAAGGGGCCTGTCGAGCCGTTGGGCTTGATCGGTACGAGATCAACCTAACAGTATACAGTACTATGCTGCAGTACATAACAATACATTGCTGTGATTCCTGACTTCATGGATAGTAAAGTTGATCCGGGTTGCTAGTGTAGTGTCAAAAAACATCTTATATTATGGAACGGAGGGAGTACCAGATGAGATTCTACATGATATATA
>NC_041393.1:627348605-627349580 GCF_002162155.2 Triticum dicoccoides | reverse complement strand
GTGCTGCAGTACATAATAATACATTGTTGTGATTCTTGACTTCATGCACAATAAACTTGATCTGGGTTGCTAGTTTTTAATCTGACGGGTCGTGGAGAGAAAGTCAGGCTACCGTAGGCATGATTTTGCTCCCTAAAATAAACAAATCTAAACTGTGTTATTAATTAACTAGATATGATTGTCTCTTTTTGTGCAAGGACTAGTCATAAACCTTCTCGCGTCCCGATACCTCTCTTTCCTAGGGTAAGGAACTAATAAGAGAACGAATCGGCAATTTGCTCGAACAAGCAACCCTAAACCTCAATTGATTCCTCATGTCTCTTAGGATGGGATTGAGGCATATATAGGATGGACTAGCAAAGAGATTGAGAAGGATTCTAGAGGTAGCTCCGCCTCCATTTGATTTAAAAAAGACACAAAAATGATGTGTAAATAGTGAATCCGAGGTTGGCAGTGTAAAGAGTATCCACATACACTTCTTAAATACACATCACTTATCATTCTTCTCAAGTTATGCAATCCGGCAGTAAAGAGCCAGACAGCGACCGACACAAGGCAGGGCGGCCTGAGGGACGGAGCAAGGATTTCGACATAGGAGGGGCGAGGTTTCACACTAAGTTTCATGGTCAACGGTAATGTTAAATAAAATTAGGGCAAGGTCTAATGGAGATGTTATGATGCAAACATGCCGTTTTGTCTATAAAAAATTGATAAATGACAAAATAAATATACAACACTAGAAACACGAGATAATGCAATGTGAGTAAATAATACATTACCTAATCTCATTAGTTTTCTTGGAATTAGTGAGATGGACCTCACTGATTCAAAATAAACTACATTTTTTCCTTGTATCGTTGTCATTCATCTGCACGGTCGGCCAATTGGCAACGGCAAGTGGATCAGCCGTTCACCCGCGGCTGTACCCTACCCTTCTCTGCTTCTCAATATAAAATATAACCACGAACAATACAC
>NC_041393.1:627344425-627348192 GCF_002162155.2 Triticum dicoccoides | reverse complement strand
ACCATGCCTTTGGGTGCTTGTCAACCTGATATCGCATCAGCTTGAAGATATTGCATATGAAATAACAAGCCATGGCCCCTTGCGCCATACATGTAGGAGACAATTTTTAAAGTGACGATATATTAATTAATTAAGTAATGGGACAATAAGTAAACTTGGCCTTCGTAACCACATGATTTAAAAGTGCAAAGAATGCACACAATCAATGTGCTAACAAACATAGCATCTAAAAAACAAAACAAAACACGAGAAGTGCACATCCCCATAGTCATCATCTTCACCCAATGTACTCCCTAGCACATCGTTGCTTCGTGGCGACAATACAATTTCATAATTGGCAGGAAAAAGGAATGCCAACCAGGAACATATTGCGAAGCAAGTTGCTGAATCTCGATAACCCGGAAATCCCTAATACAATCTCACAACCTGAAAGAAGTTAGGATGTGACACCCCCACCCCCGCCAAATGTAATGCCTCCATCGAAGAGGTGGATCCATAACAACACCTCCCTAGCCATAGTGTGAACCTCCGAAGGCAACACATACTTTTTCCACCCTGGAGAAGGAGCCCAAATGGGAGCCTTAGTGTAACCCTTAGAAATTCGCTCATTCCACGTCTCTCAAGTGAGAAGCATGTCCACCACCACCGCCGCCATGACGGCCAGCACCATGGGTGCGCTCACCACCGACACCTCCTCCACGTTTGCGTCATCATCCACCTCCACCTCCACCAACTCCTTTCCCGGATCCCCGCCGCAAGAGAAGCTGACGAGGGGCAACTTCCTGCTCTGAAAGGCCATCGTCCTACCCCAGATCAAGGGTGCGCAGATGGAACACCATCTCGAGCGAAGAGTCCGGCACCGCCGGCCACCCTCACCATTACCAAGGACGGCAAAGAAGAACATCTACTGAACTTTGTGAGATCCCTTTGGTTTGCACAGCAGCAACAGCTCCAAAGCTACCTCATGGGCTCCCTCTCCCGCGACATCCTTGCTCAAGTCTCCACGCTCCAAACGCCGACTGAAGTCTGGCGCACCATCCACGACATGTTCGCTGCCCAGAGCCAAGCTCAAGCCATCAATACACGCATCGAGCTCACTAATCTCCAAAAAGTTAACATGACTATGACCGAATACCTTGGAAAGATTAAAAGCCTTACCGATGAAGTCGCTTGCACTGCTGCCGCGCTCTCCGATCCGGAGATTGTGTCCAAAATCTTGGCCGGACTGGACATGGATTACAATCCAGTCATCTCGACCCTTGCTGCCTGGGTGGAGCCGATCACCGTTCTGGAGTTGTACAACCAGCTCCTCAGCTTCGACGCCCGCCTCAGTCTCCTTCATGGTGCCAACTTTCGCCAGTCCTCTGCCAACGCCGTCTCGCGTGGACGCGGCCGCGGGCGCGGTCACCTTCTTCCCTTTGCCTTTTTCCTTGAAACTAGTGGTCTTGTTGACCATCAACATTTGATACTCCTTCTTGATTTCTACCTCCGCAACCTTTAGCATTGCGAAGAGCTCGGGAATCATTTTCGTCATCCCTTGCATATTATAGTTCATCACGAAGCCTTTATAGCTTGATGGCAGTGATTGAAGAACTCTGTCAATGACACTATCATAAGGAAGATTAACTGAATAGATAATAGCTGAATAGATGGTTCTCATGGGTGAGCATGTGGCACAACATTTTCTTTGCAGAAGAAGTAAGCACTATATTTAGACATCAGTTTTACCAAGCAATTATATGTATTTATAGCAAATGTACATGATTTTGTCTTTTGTGCACACATCACATCAAACGTATTACACACATATAGTATACATGTGTAAGTACCTGCGTGCAGCGACGCAAGGTCAGCACTGTTCGTGCTGGCCCCGGGCCGTCTCCTTCCCCCTGTCGGTGTTAAATCCGGCATATCTCGTAGTAGGGGTCCTAATCTAGGCATCTTGGAGTGATGGTAACATGGACACGGGATTTTACCCAGGTTCGGGCCCTATTGATGGAGGTAAAACCCCACGTCCTGCTTTTGATTGTATTCATATGGGGTGTAGTACAGTGTCCACCACAAGATTTATCTAATTAATATTAGATGATCTATTGACTAGTCTGGTCTCGGTTTATATAACACACCGGAGGCCTAGGGCAACAACAACAACAGCAGAAAAGAAAAAAAACTATATAAAAAAATAAAGGAGAAAAGAAAAAACTATATAAAAAAATTACTCGAAAATAAATAATGCAGAAAAGAAAAAAATATATAAAGCAAAAATATTCACAAAGAAACTAAATACAGCATAAAAACTACTCAGAAATAAATAGAAGAAAAAAATAAAGCAGAAAAGAAAAAACTATATAAAAAATTACTCAAAAATAAATAGAAGAAAATAAATAATGCAGAAAAGGAAAAAAATTATATAAAGCAAAAATATTCACAAAGAAACTAAATACAACATAAAAACTACTCAGAAATAAATAGAAAAAAGAAATAAAGCAGAAAAGAAAAAACTATATAAAAAAATTACTCAAAAATAAATAGAAGAAAATAAATAATGCAGAAAATAAAAAAATTATATAAAGCAAAAATATTCACAAAGAAACTAAATACAGCATAAAAACTACTCAAAATAAATAAAACAGAAAAAAAATTATAAAAAAAATGTTGGGGCTGCCAGTGGGCCTGCCAGACCTAGGGTGTGCAAACATAGGCACAGAAGGGCCAGCAGGCTCATAGGGCAGTGCGCTCTAATTAGGCCCAGAAGCCTAGTATATAGATGAGTTAGAAAGGGCAGCCGCGGCTGGGTTTATAAACCAGTGCGGCTGCCCTTCGCTCGGCAAGGTGGGACTAAAAGTAGCACACTGCGGATGGCAGCGCACGGCCTTTAGTATCGGTTGGAGCCACCAACCGGTACTAAAGGCCCTCGTTTCCCGCCGCTTGGGCTGGTCAAAATTGGCCTTTAGTACCGGTTGGAGCCACCAACCGGTACTAACGGCCCATCCTATATATACTACACTTACGAAAAATCGGTTATCTCCTTCCACTTCTCGCGCGACAGCATCGATATATCGCGCCGACGCCGACGCCGTCGCGCCGCCGCCCCCGCCGTGCCGTCGCCCCCGCCGCCCGTCGTCGCCGCCCCCGCCGCACGTCGTCGTCGTCACCGCTGCCCTCGCCGCCCCCGCCTCCCATCGTCGTCGTCCCTCGTCGCCGCGCGCCCCCGCCGCCCGTCGTCGTCGCCGCGCCCCCGCCGCTCGTCGTCGCCGGCCGTCCCCGCCGCACTCGCCGCCCGTCGCCGCCGCCCCGCGGCCCGTACGCCCGCTCGATCGTACCACACACACACATACACACACGCATACACACACACACATGAACGTATACACACAGACACACACATTTTTTAACTTATTTTATGTTTTCTATTGTTTAAATGAATTAATTAATATAACTAGTTTATTTTTAGAATGTTAGAAATGTTAATGTTAGATGAATTAGAACTAGTTTATTTTTAGTAAATGCTTAGTTGAACTAGTTGAATTAATATAACTAGTTTATTTTTAGTAAGAAAAATTAGGTATATGAGATTAGTTGAACTAGTTGAATTAATAGAACTAGTTTATTTCTAGTAAATGCTTAGTTGAACTAGTTGAATTAATATAATTAGTTTATTTTTAGTAAGAAAATTTAGGCATATGAGATTAGTTGAACTACTTGAATTAATAGAACTAGTTTATTTTTAGTAAATGCTTAGTTGAACTAGTTGAATTAATAGAACT
>NC_041393.1:627343840-627344415 GCF_002162155.2 Triticum dicoccoides | reverse complement strand
TTTATTTTTAGTAAATCCTTAGTTGAACTAGTTGAATTAATATAACTAGTTTATTTTTAGTAAGAAAATTTAGGTATATGAGATTAGTTGAACTAGTTGAATTAATAGAACTAGTTTATTTTTAGTAAATGCTTAGTTAAACTAGTTGAATTAATAGAACTAGTTTATTTTTAATAAATATAATGCTTAGTTGAACTAGTTGAATTAATAGAACTAGCTAGTTTATTTTTAGCAATAAAATTTAGGTATATATGAGATTAGGTAATTATTTGAACTAATTAAAATTTAGGTATATGAGATTGTTTGAATTAATATAACTAGTTTATTTTTAGTAAATGCTTAGTTGAATTAGTTGAATTAGTTGAATTAGTAAGTGTTTAATGTTTCGCCTATATGAACATAGGAAATGTCGTCTGACGACGGCAAAAATTTCATTATGTGCGAATACTGTGAAGACCAGCATGGTCAGTGCGACAGAAATTTCCTTGTTGATGATCGGCGATTCAGCATCAAGCTAGATGAGACCTTCGAATTCGATACAATAAGTCACAACGACAAGTGTCTGTTTTCATAAT
>NC_041393.1:627342166-627343689 GCF_002162155.2 Triticum dicoccoides | reverse complement strand
TCATTTCCCTGACTTATGATTTTTAATTTTCACTATTCTACTAGCGCATCCCCTGCAATGCAAGAATTTTTGTCTTGGATAAGATAGGTTTCAATGATATGAAAACTATAGAGGTAAAGAGAGTTTACCTGAAAACTGAGTATGGTTATACTTTCAACGTCAAAGTATACAATGCACACACGTACATCTATTTTGAATGCAAAACTTGGTAAGCACTATGCAAGACTTATGCATTTGAGTCTGGTATGGTTATCACCTTTGATATTCGTCCGGAAGATGATATTGAAGGTAATAGAGACATATGTGTCGATGTGCAGACGCCTCCAATTCTACCATTATGTGAGTTCTTCTCAACTATATTTTTGTCTTTGATATTGCTTATTCAAAAATAATTGACAACTATAAGTTATATTGACAGCTTATCTCCATTCAACCAAACATGTCCGGCGCTTGGTAGACATGACTTACTACTGTCCCGGAGCTGAACTAAACTGCGAGGAGATAAGTCATTATGTTTCATGGCTTGAGGATCTTCATACTGTCAAGACAAATTTTCTTCCTGCACTTAAAAATATTAGTACTCAAAATGTGCGACCCATAGTGATGGTATTGAACTACGGACACATCTATTTAGGAATGATGGTAAGATTTTTACTATTTGTCCTCAGTGCATCTTTTGCATACATAATTTTTTTTTGCTAAACTTTCATTGCTAAGTATATTAATTAAGTACTATACGATGTTCTTCAACAAGGACTCCCGATGACAGTTGTGCCTCAGGGGATCGAGACTAAAGGTCGCATGTCAATTGTTAGCTTATGGCCAAGATATCCTGCATTGCACATTAATGCATTCAGGATTTCTAGAAGCGATGAATGCTTAATAGTGAAAGATTGGAGGAAAATTGTTAACGATCGCAGAGAAGTACTAGGGGGCAGCAATGAGAAGCGCAACCCACGATTAGGAGACAGGTTCATCAGCATGCTCCAGTTTGATGAATCAGGAGAGTTATACATGTTCTATGCTATTTTACCAGAGAGAGAGTAGCTAGCAGGAGTGATTTAGCATGCTGCTCTTAGTACTTATCCTTTCATGTCCGTGTTCTTCGTTCTGAACTTAATCTGAAAGAGTGATTTGCTTTTGTGGTGTTATATGTGAATGCTTATAATATCATGACAATCACGTTGAACTCGATGATATTTTTGCTTCTGGTACAAGTGAATGTTTCTTCTTTAAGCTACTATTGGTGGTGATTTGATAGCGGTAATGACTATGATTATTAAATAGTGATAATGACGACTACAATGATTTTTAGCTAGCTAGCTCTAGAGTATGTTGATGATATGATGCAAGAGTTTTTATATTAATAATATGATGATATGATGAGTAATTATTATATCATTTAATGAAAGAAACCACATATTAGTTTCAGCTAGATGGATCCTACCTAAGGATCAACTATATATATGCCATATCCATATATATTATACTTGATCACCTAATCAGGTGATCAAGTATATAAT
>NC_041393.1:627326024-627342043 GCF_002162155.2 Triticum dicoccoides | reverse complement strand
TTGATCACTTAGCTATAGCTAGCTATATATAGCTAGATATCCTCCAGTCGAAATTAATCCGCGGTACTTTCACCTAATGATTTAACAACTCATTATAATGTAAAACAATCACTAAATTAAATTGAAAACACAAAACTAAAGCAAAAATTTAAAAAAACCCAAACATTTAGTATCGGTTGGTGTTACCAACCGGTACTAAAGCCCTACGCGCACCCGGGCCTGGCTCGTGCCACGTGTTCGCACTTTAGCGCCGGTTCGTGATGAACCGGTACTAAAGGGGGGGCCTTTAGTCCCCACTCTTTAGTGCCGGTTGCAGAACCGGCACTAAAGACCGTTACGAACCGGCACTAAAGGCCGGTTCTGCACTAGTGTTCCTCCGCCCCCATAGTAAACTTATACTCCCTCCGTCCGGAAATACTTGTCGAAGAAATGCATAAAAATGAATGTATCTAAAACTAAAATACATCTATATACATCCATTTCTCTGACGAGTATTTCCGAACAGAGGGAGTATTATGGTACGGAGGAGTATTTCTCATTCGTTCGGATAAATCACAAGACGGTGCATACTGTACAACAGTTTGTGATGCCCACCCGAGCCACAAGACGGTGCTTACTGTACAACAGTTTGTGATGCCCACCCGAGCCACAAACAGTTCTAGAAGTCCCAACTTTTTATCGATGAAGTTTTAAGGTGGACCACTTTGTGTGTCAGCCTTTGATCTCTTTGATCTTTCGACACCCGGGACTGTTCACAGCAATTTCACAGAAGAAGAGAACACAAGAACCAAATCGACCCCCCCGCCCTCCCTGTTAGATGATATTGTATAGAGGTAGGAGAGGTGTTTAAAACTTGTATCTTTCTATCTCTTCTTCTGTTGTAACCTCCCCGATCTCTCGATCTCTTGTAAGCCACAACACACATATGATATAAATAGAGATGCGGCCCGAGCAAAGGGTTCAACGCTTCCATCAAACGTTTACATGGTACCGGAGCCAAGAGGTTTTGAGTTCAAGACCCGGCTGGCGCAATTAAATTGCAGCCCATTTTTGGTCCACGTTTAGGTCTGAGGGAGCTACATGTGAGGGGGAGTGTTGACGTATAATGTGCTGCCTAGTCTCTTCCATCGGATCGGTCTTTTGATTGCATTGGCTAGAGCATGCACTTCTACAATGTTGAGGTATAATGTACTGTCTAGTCTCTTCCATCAGATCGGTCTTTTCATTGGCTAGAGCATGCACTTCTACATGGTAATAGAGCCTCTTTCTCGATAGATTGGATAGAGATTGCATCTAGCTACCCAGGCGACCGCAACCATGTCCACCACCGCCGCCGCCATGACGGCCAGCACCATGGGTGCGCTCACCACCGACACCTCCTCCACGTTTGCTTCATCATCCACCTCCACCTCCACCAACTCCTTCCCCGGATCGCCGCCGCAAGAGAAGCTGACGAGGGGCAACTTCCTGCTCTGGAAGGCCATCATCCTACCCCAGATAAACGGTGCGCAGATGGAACACCATCTCAAGTGAAGAGTCCGTCACCACCGGCCACCCTCACCATTACCAAGGACGGCAAAGAAGAACATGTACTGAACTTTGCGAGATCCCTTTGGTTTGCACAACAGCAACAGCTCCAAGGCTACCTCATGGGCTCCCTCTCCCGCGACATCCTTGCTCAAGTCGCCACGCTCCAAACGCCGACTGAAGTCTGGCGCACCATCCACGACATGTTCGCTGCCCAGAGCCAAGCTCAAGCCATCAATACATGCATCGAGCTCACTAATCTCCAAAAAGTTAACATGACTATGACCGAATACCTTGGAAAGATTAAAAGCCTTACCGATGAAGTCGCTTGCACTGCTGCCGCGCTCTCCGATCCGAAGATTGTGTCCAAAATCTTGGCCGGACTGGACATGGATTACAATCCAGTCGTCTCGACCCTTGCCGCCCGGGTGGAGCCGATCACCGTTCAGGAGTTGTACAGCCAGCTCCTCAGCTTCGACGCCCGCCTCAGTCTCCTTCATGGTGCCAACTTTCGCCAGTCCTCTGCCAACGCCATCTCACGTGGACGCGGCCGTGGGCGCGGTCACCTTCTTCCCTTTGCCTTTTTTCTTGAAACTAGTGGTCTTGTTGACCATCAACATTTGATGCTCCTTCTTGATTTCTACCTCCGCAACCTTTAGCATTGCGAAGAGCTCGAGAATCATTTTCATCATCCCTTGCATATTATAGTTCATCATGAAGCCTTTATAGCTTGGTGACAGTGATTGAAAAACTCTGTCAATGACACTATCATGAGGAAGATTAACTCCCAACTGAGTCAAGTGGTTATGGTACCCAGACATTCTAAGTATGTGTTCACTGACAGAACTATTCTCCTCCATTTTGCAGCTATAAAACTTGTTGGAGACTTCATATCTCTCAACTCAGGCATTTTCTTGAAATATTTATTTCAACTCTTGGAACATCTCATATGCTCCATGACGTTCAAAACGTCTTTGAAGTCCCAATTCTATGTCGTAAAGTATGGCACACTGAACTATGGAGTAGTCATCAATACGCGTCTGCCAGACATTCACAATGTCTGCAGTTGCTGGCGCAGGTGGTACACCTAGCGGTGCTTCCAGGACGCAATTCTTCTGTGCAGCAATGAGGATAATCCTCAAGTAGCGGACTCAGTCCGTGTAATTGCTACCAACATCTTTCAACTTAGCTTTCTATACGAATGCACTAAAATTCAAAGGAACGGTAGCACGGGCCATTGATCTACAACACCTCACAGGTAGTCCTGTCGAACCAAAAAAATTCCTAACGATGTCCCACGCAGTCAAGGCAAACCTCCCGTCGCACCAGAGAAAAACGGCCAAAAAACTATAACTCCATCCGGTAGACCGGGGTCTGCCCGCACTCCTAAGCGAACAAAACCAACAGAGGAGGAGGGAGCCGATGACCTACCTACGGAGGAGAGGTGGTGGTGCGGTGCCACCTGTCCTCCGTAAGTAGGAGAGGTTGCCTTTCTTAAGGTTTGAAGAGGAGCGCGCGGAGAAAAGTAAAATATGGATGTTTGATCGTTGATATACATATTATAAGAGGACCAAGGATCACACAACGTTCCCGAAACCAAGTTTATCAGAAAAGGCCTTGTATACATATTATAAAATGACTTAACAAAAAAAATGATAAGAAGGAAATTGCTAACGGAGCCCGAAATTTGAAAAATTCAAATAGTTTTTTAGGTTCCAAAAATTCTGAAAAAAAATGACTATACTGCTTGTCTGTAAAGTTTCATGGTGAAATACATGTTTATGCGACCTACGCCAAAATAACAAAATACTAGTGTATTCCTAGCACATGTACATGATTTTGTCTTTTGTGCACACATCACATCAAACGTATTACACACATATAGTATACATCTGCAAGTACATGTGTATTTATTCTCACTCTTTTAAAGCTTAAAAAGTCGTTTTTTAATTTTGAAAATTCCAGGAGCCAAAAAGCCTCAGTCGTGTTTAAGATACGGATGGAAAGAGAGAAATGGAGTCCACATACACTCCGTGACAACCGACAAGCCGCTCTTAGAATTGTTTACGTGAAGGCGACAGACCGTCCATGCTTTTGATTTACCGATCAGGCATTCTTCGGCGTGCAATCAGCCAGCATGGGGAACTGTGCGCGTGCGGCGCAAGTTCACGTACCACGTATTACCTCCGTCATGGTTTATAAGTTTCCTTTCTAGTTTGTGTCAAATTTTGACTAAAGATTTAACTAACAAAATGTTAATGCATGTCAAAAAAAATTATCTCATTAGATTCGTATTTGAACATAGTTTTCAAAAATATAATGCTTGGTGACACGTGTGAACATTTTTTTAGTTTAATCCATGATCAAAATTTGGCATGAAATATAATGAAGACCAATAAACTTGGACAGAGGTAGTACGTACCTCACCTCCGGTCTCATCGATAGAACCAAACACAAGCACATGCGCGCGAACGTGTACTTGGGGATAACCGAACCGGACGACGACGCGTATGTGCAGACAACTCCGAGTTCGAATCCTTCCATGGAATGGCCTTCAGCATTAGCAACCGGACGCTCAGACGGGAAGTGTAGGATTTTTGCTTAGCAAACAGAGAAGTAGATGACTGAAACAATCAAGAACGGTGTGCCGTGGTCCCAGCGGCGGTGGCTGAAGGAGGCTCGCGGCCAGCAGCGGTCCGAGTGGCCCAGCATGAACGACGAGGGGTCGAGTTCGAGTAGCTGGCGGCCACGAGCTAGCTGGTTCCCCGATCTCCCCTCCCGTCGTTGGTTCCTCTGCCGAGCGGGGCCCGGACGGAGCACAGGCACGTTCACGTTCAGCTGATGGGGTCGGCAGGTCGGCATGCGGCGCGGACGCGCGGTCCGGCAGTGATGAGCGAGACAGCGACCGACACGAGCGGTCCGGCGCTGACTCGGCGGTCCGGCGGTCGCGTCCTCAGGAGCCCGTTTTTCGATGGTTAGGCCCGAAACTGGCACCAGCGAACATAGGCCGAACCCGCCGCGTTGGGGGGCGTCGGGAAAACTGAATTTGGCGCGAACGGGAATGGGTCTGCCGAGTCAGCGACACGCCGCTTCCTCGTCCTCATCGCCTCGGTTCCTACGGGAATCAATGCCAAGGCTGCTGCGCCGGTCAGCCTTCCGTTGATGTCTCACGGGCGGCGCAGTGAAGGCACAGCGACGCGCGTCCAGCCCGCTCCAGCCATGCGGCACCCAGCGGGCAGCTTCCCACCGCCCCGCTTCGTCTATAAAAGCCAACCTCCCCGCAGGTGAACGCCACAGTCACCCCAACTCGCCCCTCTTGCCCCGACGACAAGCAATGGCCGAGGGGTACCCAGGCGACGCCGCGGCGGCGAACGGCTTCGGCCGACACCATCTGCGCGAGGACGAGGCGCGCCTCCTCTACGAGGCCGACTACCCGGCGCCCCAGACATGTGGGTACCGGGCTCATGGAGGGTGAGCGCCGGTGGCGTCCCGGAGCCCACGGTGCCCATAGGGGCTGAACGGCGCGCCGAGATCGCGCGCATCAGTTCGTCGCTGTCGGAGGCGCAACTGAACGAGCCGATGTACGCCACCGACAGCCACACGCCATGGAAAATGTACTTCGAACGCCGCCACGCCGACCAGGTCGCCTCCGCAAACGGCGCCATCCCATGCGGCCGCCTCAACGCCAACGGGCGGCGCGAATGGTGGGGTGTGCCCGGCCGCACCCTTGAAGCCGTCCTCAACCACATAGAGACCGGCAACACGACGCGCCTCGAGTACCCGGCGACCCCGTCCTTCTCTCACCGCTGCGGTAGTTCCTGGACGCCGCGGCGAATGGACACGGCAACCTCCTAGTCGTCGGGTTCCGATTCGCTCGGGTCGCCGGCGCTCCGCCCCGTCAAGCCAGAGCCGTAGGAGACGCTGCTCGGGCGCCGCACCCGCAGCGGCGCCCTCGTCATCAACGAGGGTGGCGCCCTCGTCATCAACGAAGGCGGCCGCCCCTTCCTCGTTCCCTCCGCCTCGTCCGGCCAAGGACCGAGTCGGGGTTGCTCCCCGTCAAGAAGGAGCACGAGGAGATGGCCGCTGCCGACGAGACCGCCCTCAAGTGGGCGAAGGCGGACTACGTTCGCGAGTAGGTGGAGCGCCAGAGCCGGGCCTATGAGGAGATCAAGGCCCAGGCCCAGGTACGTGACGAGATCCGCGTCGTCGTCCTCGACAATGACGACGAGGAGGCGCCCGGGCCGTCCAACCGCCAGCGCGTCTGCGACCTTGGTCAGGGTGCAGCAGGGATGGGGACGGCTCCGGCGGGACGCAAGGCGGCAGCGACGATGACGAGGCCGGAAAAAACAAAACACAAGGGAGACGGACGGCACCGTGCCAAGCGTCCTAAGTCTAAGTCGTGAATATTACACGCGAGCACACGCGCTATATATAACATGTCTTTCTCCTTGCCACTCTATCCAAGAGGAGCATGAGAGCTCCACTTATAAGCAAGTCATCACACCCTCCACTGGGGCGAGGTGGGACAAAAGAATACACTTCACTCTTGCATGGCTCCCCAGCATGCATGCATGCCGCCAATGGCACTAACTAGATCGGCCTGTCCAAATGTTTTGGTCAAGTAGGTAATGCTCAAATTAGTAGAAATTCATGTATAACGTAGACATTCAAACAGGATAACAAAATAAACGAAGAAATATTCACACGTGCAGGCAACTGAACCACCATCTTTTCAATGCGAAAACAAGAATACACTCATGCAGTAATCAACAACAACTAACCTTATCCATAGTAGCACCCATCAGATTAAGACTCAGAGACACACAACCAAGATTAAGATTCATAGGAACCAAGCAAACATCACTCAGGCAAAATTTTATTGGAAATCTACTGCAATACTTAAGCTACTGGAAATTCCAAAACAACGAAGTTCCATCTAAGCTACTGGAGTAAGTTACTGCAATCTTTCTCTTGAATCTACTCCCACATTTCATCATTTAGCTACTGGAGTACTGGAAATCCCATATTTCATCACAACAATTTCATCTTTTCTGCTGAGTACCTCGATCTGGACGTCGCAGCCGGTGGGGATCTCCTTGATCTGGACGCACTTCCACTTGAGGTCGAAGCCGTCGTCATTGGGGGAGGCGAGCTCCGCCTCCCACTTGAGCGCATGGCCTTCGCGTTGCCTGGTTCAGGCGCGAGATCAAAAACAGTACCTTAGCACACGGTTCGACGCCCAAAGCAATTCATCTAATTTTCATCTTATGAAGAGATCAAGTTTGTCACAAAGGAATAGAAAAAAATGCAATGCATTTTGATAGATCAGGATTAGAGCAAGTCATTATATAAAAATCAACACATTCCACAAGTCGAAAGACCATTCCTTTATATAGAAAGGGATTGTAGACTGGGTAGTACATTAGAGGGCAGCCAAATAGTACAAAACATTGAAACTAAGGCGTTTATAGAGAAAGGCTACTGACAATAGTCGCATAGCAGCCTACATATATAAGTACACAATGAGAGCCGATGGTGTGGCTCATCATAGCCAAAATATAATGTAATAGTTCTATAGGCATAAAGAACTTGCCATTCATTTGTCAGCCTGAACATTTGCCATAGTGAGCATATGAAATAAAACACCCACCATGTGTTTACGGTTATGCCAGTGGCAAACTACGGGCAATTAACTTGTTACAATTATACATGCTCACTGGTCATCCATGGCTCAGCCCCATGCTCACAAAATCATAGGATGCATAATTTTATTTGTGTGTTGGCAGCCTGAGATCTTTCTGCCGAGCGCCAAGGAGGAAGAGGAGGAGCACAACAGTGGTGAGAGCAAAAGCCGTGCTCCTCTGGGTAAGCACACACCAACAATTCATCAAGCAGTTTTGGCTCGTCACGCCATGTCGCCAACATGACAACTTTGATATATTATTTTAACTAAATTCCTAGAAAATGATGAAAACTCAAAGAGATCCAGCTGCAAACTGCATACAGTTCAACAAATATGAACTGTACAAAGCAACTCACTAATTTGAGATGAGCTTGGTCCTTTGAAGGCAAAAAAGGAGAAAATTTTGAGCTATATTTTGCAGCACACGAAAACAACAATTTTCATTGCTATTTGAATAGGGCAGATACCTGCTCCAGTTTACTTGATTAAAACCGAAGCAATACAAGGTGCTATCAGACACTACATCTAGTGGCATTATATGGCCCAGTGACCATCAGAGTAGCAGCAGAGCATAGAAGCAGGAAATGCCCAAAGCAACAAAATGACATAAAAAGGTAAAGAATAATCTGTACTATTATTTATATAATGAAAAAGAGATGGTTCTCCAAGGCCCTGCATCATAATCAAATGGAAAATAATCAATTACCCTCGTGGGTCTAATGTACCCGAGTGTCCCAGATCTTCGCCAAGCAAATTTCGGTAAATGTCATTCAGTTAGAAGACCACCATTAGGCATATCATAATCAAATTGTTCAATGCTTAATTAGATAATAGCTGAATAGATGGTTCTCATGGGTGAGCATGTGGCACAACATTTTCTTTGCAGAAGAAGTAAGCACTCTATTTAGACATCAGTTTTACCAAGCAATTATATTTCAATTCAACCTAGCCACCAAACTCTGCTATTCTAGCATAAAAAGGCAAACAAACCATGATAGGCTCCTGGAATCTACATCTTGTCTACCAAAACATACACATGACCACCATTAGCCAACTGGAGAGAGGGAGAGACCTGGTATCTTGTGAGAGCACCTCAAACCAAACTCTGTTGTTTTAGCCTAAAAGGGCAAACAAAATATGAGAGTTGTTGTTCTCAAATATCACCACACGCATGGGCTGCTGTATAAATGAAGATGCATATTGGCATGTCTATCTCAAACTATCAATACCTAGACACTAATGTCTGCCTTGTCCGCAATACACTATACCTGATGCAATAGTTTATCTCTGAAATGTCCATGTGTTGTTGGCCCAAAGGTCGTCACTGCAGACCAAGCACACCTGAAGAGAGGTCATTCAATCTTCATAGGGATAAAACAAACCAAAATCAAGCAAATCATAGCTATTATATGCACTGCTTATGATGGCACATAATGCATTGTGCATTCTATGCACTTCAATGGAAACCCAAATTGTTTTTTCTTTGTTTACTTGATTTAAGGCCTGGCTGCATGCACACGTACCTATCTGCGTGACGGCTCCGATGAACTGCATGCTAGAGTGGACGCCACGCTCGAGTTGTCTGGCTGCCAGTGTCAGGGCCGTGCTTGCCTTTAGAGCTCAACATACACCTTTCAATATAGCTCATCTTGCTTGGTGTTGCCCTCTCTATAAGCACATTATAGTACTATTTCCTTTAAATACGAGAAGTAATAACATCAGGTTTCATCACATCACAGTCCAAAGGAAAACAATAATGCAAGTACGCATACAACAGATGTAGCTGCTCTCGCCTTTGGTTGACGGCGTCCTAAATATGTACAGTTCAACAGTGACTCAACCATGAATAGAAAAGAACATTCAGTTACACATTCATCTATTCACATGACAAACAGTACAGTAAAATATGGTGACCATCTAAGAAACACGACACTCACTTTTTACTTTTTAGTCAAATTATACTTGGAAGAAGCTGAGATCAACTCTTCCTAAAAGTGAAATATCACATTCTTAAAACAATAAATATAAATTAAAAGATAACACTTTTCTGAAATGAAAAGCAGAACCAAGATCTAAAATACATATAGTTCAACAGTGACTCATTAAATCTAAAACTCAGAACCATGCAGCTTTATAACCTCAAAATGCATACCTAATTTGTGGTAATCTAATTGCTGATTAAGACATAGAAGCTTAAATAGATCATATCAGAGAGAGAGAGAGAGAGAGAGATGGTACCTTGCCTCTTACTACACATTAACGCCTAGCTGAATTCATGTTAATTACACAGCAAGAGAGAGAGAGCGAGGCATCCTCTTGCAGACCAACCCGGCGGGCAGCAACTTCCGATCGTAATTTCAGAAATATCTTGTCAACAATATTATTACGTAACAGAAACACACACAACAATCATGTTAATAGAGCACCAACAGAATCTCCTATATCATTCGAAGATTAACAGGAATGAGCATAAAGTACATATGAAACCAGTTGTATTCTTCGTCTTCTTCCTGGACCATGTTTTATATCAGCAAATTGCTCAATTGCTCAAGAAAGTACTTATATTAGCAGTGGTCAATCATCGTTGCCCCGAATCAGAATTCTATTAAAAAACATAGAAGACAAATGCATTCCTAAACTATGTTTTATCAATAGACAAACTTCTGGTGGTAACCAAAAAGGACAGACCCAGTGCATAGAAGCTCCCACACAAGGTGGGGTCTGGGGAGGGATTATAGGAACCTAGTCTTACCCCTGCAAAGTGCAATGCAGAGAGGCTGGTTCGAACCCAGGACCTCTTGGCACAAGTGGGGAGGACTTCACCACTGCGCCAGGCCTGCCCTCACAAGTGGGTAACCAAATGGTAGCAAATTTTGATAATTCAAATAGTTGCTATGCCTAAATGGACAAAGTTCAACACTATTACAAGCTTGTCGGGAAGAGTGCAAGGCAAATCGATGCAAAACTATATGTACAAAGAAGGTGGCAACAAAACAAATTAACCCCAAATGCTTACTTAGCAAGGAAATAAGTTACAAAGCTAACAAAACATGCATCCTTCAAAGTTCACCTACATTTAGTCTGGTGCATGATCCACAAAATGCAGTGGTGACAGATAGAATTGGGGAAAGCTTCAGAACAAACCAAAGAAAACAAAAGGAAATGTCCGCTCAATGGCTCAGATTTATGGAAGATGGCTATAAACACTGGAGCATAAATAAGCAACACCTCTAGATACAAGTAAAAAAGGGTCTAGGGTTCATTGCATAGTGGGCTCAGATCCGCCTTTCCTCGATCATATAACCTACCCCCATCATCTCTTATCACCAGATCAATCCGTTTATACAGTCGAGCTGCCCTGGTTACCACTCAACAAGAATGACCATCCAAGGACAGATCAATAGGTATCACAGGATCAAAAAGGATTCTAGACAACGGGGAGGATCCAACTTGATACCCACAGGTGCCTCGATTGCTCAAAGGCACACTTATCTCAGCCACAACTAATCATCATCGCCCCAGCACGAACGCCACCGCCACAGACAAAGCGAAATGATGAGAATGCCCCCAGCGGGGCAGGCTATTTACGCGCGGTGGCACGACCGGGGCGCACACTATTCATAGAAACGGCCTCGGTTTCGATCCGACGGCTGAGGTCGATCGACAGCTGGATCCTACGGCCGAGAACGCATCAGGAAAACGATCGGACGGCCAAGAGTCGCTAAGCTCCGAGGAGGCTCCGTGAGACGCTCTTCTCTTATTTCTGGAAGCCGAGGAGCAGGAGGAAGATGGAGCTCACCAAGGGAGGTTGTAGCCGAGGCAGTACTCACTGCGCGCCGGGGTTGCGCTTGAACGCCGTCCAACCGGCGAGGAACCGCGTCGGAGTTGCGCCTTGCACCGTCCCGCCGACGAGCACAAACGCATCAAACAACCTATGTAAGAAAGGCATCGTTGTTTATCAGAAACAATTATTTAGTAATTACTATTTAGCAGAATAACTAATAGGTCACTACTGAAACAGCACATGCACCCCATAATCCAACCATCCATGAAAATTAGAGATAAGTAACAGACTTTTTTGTAACAAAATTATGCCCCTCAATGCATATCAAGAACTGCTCCTCATACTTTGCAGGTGTACATGATTCGTAACTAAAGCACCAAATGGTATATATAAAATCAAAACCTCAACCTTCGCTAGCTTAACCGGACACACCAAACCGCAGAGCGGAAAAATTTAGTGAACCAAATGACAGAGGCTAGGAAGGCACATTAAGGAGGTAGAGTAGTTTTTTTTTTTTTTGAGGGACGGACGGAGGGAGTAGTTAATAAGAGGGAGAGTTGGTTGTTTTCAGAAAACGGAGAGATCATTTATTACAATGCAGTACCGCTTTTTCTTCCCAAGGGAAGTTTAGCTTGTCTGAAAACTTAAGTCGAAGCACCCGAAGAGGATCATCCTACCCATCAATTAAAAAAAATAATGACTTATATATTCTGGCCAATTTTGATGTATCATGTTTTTTTAAACTACATTAGATGTACCCTATTCTAGCTGTTGTTGGTTAAGCATCTGAGATATACAGTGAAAAGGAGAGCATTAGTCCTAAGAAATGCATCTTAGACTCTTAGTGAAGCTCCAAATGAGAATCTCTCATAATTATTTTGAGATGCCTTATTCAGTTAACCAAACAAAGCATGTTCATCTTAATAAAAAGGCAGGAGAGGCATCATACCACTATCCGTGAATTGGGCTGGGGCTCTTTGGTGCTAGCTCTTCCATTTTCAGATAAGTTGCTTGTTCTTCTCTGGGTATCCTGCCATAAACCATGGATGGCTTTTTTTAAAAACAATTATACATACGGATTAAGCATACAATAGCGGCAACAGCAACATACAAGCCTACAAATAATCAAACCTAGAACAACAACAGCGTTTAAGGTAACACCACACTCTTGCTATGGAGGAAGGAATAACACATGAAGCAGTGTAGGGAAGCAATTGGTAGGGAGGAATAACAACAAACCTTGCTACTTGGGGACGCCATTGACAAACGAGGAGCAGGCGAACTTCAGTTTCTTCGGGAGACAGCCATAGCACCGCAGCGGAGACAACATCGTTGAGAGGAGGGAGGCGACGCACGTCGGCTTGGGGAGGTGGAAAATATGGTGTAGGTCGGCACAGTAGGAGGATGGCTGGTGGCGGCTAGGCTTCTTTGTTTCAGTTTGACATCCCTATCTCCTCGTGTTTGCATTTTGGGAGCTTCAAGGTCTGGCAGAAGAATAAAATCAAAAGCTATGGAGTAAACATAAGGATAGGAAAATATAATTACTTCCTCTGATATACCGCAGCAGCACCCTACCGAAAATGTCGTCGTGCATTTTGCATTTATTCAGCTAATACGACCCAGAAACAAAGAAGCAAGGGCTGCAACAATTGAAGTGTGAAGATCAGGGACAAGCAGCAACCATTCCACTACTTTATGCGACAAATAAGAGTCAAGTTACATGCTACTAATTGTAATTCCTTGTATAATGAACAGTTGGACTTCTTTTTAAGACGTAGACCTTGAAAGACACACAATGAATACTCAGGTGTCAGGTAGTCGCAGTAATTCCTTTCATGTGTAATGAAAATTCAGTGGTGTTCTTCAAATAAAAAATAGGAGTTTTGTAGGAAAGAAAGAACAAGTTGTATAGCACAAAATATGTGCAATGAATACTTTGGTTACATTTCGACCACAGTGTTTGTTTTATGTAATGAAAATGACCGAAGGGAAACCAGCTAAACACACCTGAGACAAATAAATACACATGAAAATATTCTAACAATGCATGAATGACACTGTTCTAACCGGATATGCATCCTAACCATACGAGGCACTGACTAACTAATAAGACCACCAGATCTAGTACAAAAATAGTAAGAATCCTGAGTCCAAGGCACACCCTGAAGCCTGAATCGACATGCTTTCGACATGTATTTCGGAGCATTCGACATGCTTTCCATACCACCCGCCACCACAATATCATTGCTGCCTAGTTGAATCGACTGTGCAGCAAACATCGTTGCTGCAGAAAGGAAGGGGAAAAAACAGGATCGTGTTCTAAAAATGTCGGAGTTACAGAAACTGTAAGCACAAATTATACAGACATGGTCACATGAGCCCAAACCTTTCATGCCAGACGCGCAGACTTTGTTGATGGTGGTGCAAACAACCGTGTTTGGTATCCCTGCTCCTAAGGCAGCCTGTCTTGCAGGAGCTTGCCCCAAGTTAGCACTCAAGATATTGCCGAGAAGACCTCCTGCACAAGGGATGGATCCACACTCGCCCTTCTCAGAGCGGATAATCACCCCCAGGTACCTTGTTATTATTACTGTCGGGTTAAACAGAGTCAACAGATTATACCTTTAGGGGGGCATATAGAGGAGATACTGATCTCACCTTCAATACCTACGGAGCGAGTTTGGTAGCAGACAAGGAAGACAGGGTGCCGAGGAAACCACTCATAGGGGTGGGGTGCGCGCGACCACGACAACACAGACATCTGTCGGAAAGGAAGAAGTTACTAACCGCGGCATATTTTGTAGCACACTATATACAATAAAACATTTCTCTTTTGTATGATCTTTCTCTTAATTTTCAGTTTTCCTGATTACTTATACAAATACGTGCACACAAGAAAATCAAAGGAAACAAAATCAATTGTGTCTCACGTCATGCCACACCAGTAGTGAATCATTTGTTTACACCTTTGTGCAGATCGTTGTCAAATCCTTTTTTATTATTATTATGTTGGTTCAGAAGAACACAGACTGGGATACGATACAGGGTGAGACGAGGAACAAGGAAGGGAGCGGTGGTACCTGTTGTGCCGATGTTGTCTGAACCCATGGCAGCTCCGATTCCGACCTACAAAATCAGGCGAGAAAAAACAAACTCCGGTTCAGTCTCGCCGCGGGATCAAGCAAGCAGCCGGAGTACGACAGACGTCGCTGTCGATGTTGTCTGAACCCAAGGGAGGTCCAAGATTATTGTGATGACGAACTGAGCCCCCGCATCAGACCAAGAAAATGCAGAGAGAGAGAGAGAGAGAGAGAGAGAGAGAGAGAGAGAGAAAGAGAAAGAGAGAGGGAGGGAGCGTGCCTGGGGTCGGATCTGGCGGGCGCCCATCTTCCCCATCAATACCGGGGCTGGCGCGCGTTGCCTGGCTCCGACTCCACCAGCACCGCGGGGACGACATCCCCAGCCTCGCCCCACGCATCCACGCCGGCGAGTGTTCTGGACGGTGGCCACGATGCCGCGGATGTAAGGCTGCAGGTGGGAGTGGATTTAAGTGGGACTAAGTACCCCATCCCAGGCGCAGTCCAGCTCTTCGGCTCCTCAAAGATGAAGGACACGGGAGTCGCAGCTCGCCTTCGCGCCAGAGGCATCGGCGAGGTGTGGAGGAAGAGCACGGGCCCGGTAATGGCGAGCTCCACAGCTGCACGCACCGGCGCACGGCTGCACCTGTGCTGCATGGCATCTCCTCGTGTCTCATGCACGCACAGGCGACTGCTCCTGCACCACCATCGAATGAGCCGCTCGGTCCGGCTCGAGCTAGAGCGCCACTGGTCCGGTCTCGAAGTACATGACCGTTCAGTCGTCAGTCGGGTCCTGAGCCTGCTCGCTTGTGGCCGGTCCAAAGGCTGGCTCGGTTAGCGACCGGACCGGACCGTCAAGTCGTGCACTCACGCTCCATGATCGGCCGGCTCGCCGTGGAGGGCGACTGCAGGTCCACGGTACTGGCCGTCTACGGTATTGGCCACGAGGTCGTCCATGCCTCCATGGTGGCCACGAGGAGACCCATGCAATCGGGAGACCGCAACATGGTCGGGCATGCTGAGGGATCTCCCGTGGAGGTAGGCGGAGTTGTCGGCGGACATGGTGGTCACCATGGACTGGGTGCATGACGGCTGCGCAGATGACGTTCTTGAACGGTACTTGTGGAGGTCTGGGACGTCGGCGAGCATGAAAAGTCAGAGCGCCGGGTACAACCTGTCGTCGTAGTGCGTCGCGGATAGGTAGATGGGAGCATGCGGGAGAAGACATCGTTGGCTGTAGCTACATCAAGGAGTGTGAGGGCGCCAGGGTGTGAGAGTGTGAGTAACATATGAATGCTAAACTAGTGTGTAGGTGCATTTGCTAAGTGGAATCCCACTTGTGCCCATATAACTTTTTTATCTTGTGGCGGGATGTCCGGTTATTCCCGGTAAATGTATTGGGGTTAAGTCACTACCGGAACAGGACCATACCCCGACGGCCAGAACAATGCCGACTGCCCCCGTCGGCTTCTTCGGAGATATGCCGACAGCCTGGTTCTGGCCGTCGGTGTACAAAGGCCGTCGGGTTACGCAGAGATAAGCCGACGGCACCCGTCGGCATAGAACGGCCGTCGGCCTAGCTACATATACGCCGACAGCTCCCGTCGGCTTACGAAGGCCGTCGGCATACACGTGGGGCCCGGCCACCCCCGGCAAATGGCGTCAGAGCTATGCCGACGGCCTAGACGGGGGGCCGTCGGCATAGGTCCGCAGGCCACGTCATTGATCCAGGCCGCGCCATGCAGAGCCTATGCCGACGGCTGCCGTCGGCATATCTGCCACGTCAGTGATCCGCGGCACGCTGGTCGGATCTATGCCGACGGCTAGGCCGTCGGCATAGTTAGATTTTTTTCTGTACATATTTTTTAATGCTTTTTTGTGTATTATTATATCAACTAACATGTAGCATGTTAAATATAAACATACATATGAATATATATGTAGTTTG
>NC_041393.1:627323947-627325349 GCF_002162155.2 Triticum dicoccoides | reverse complement strand
GCCGCCGCCGGCACCTGGAAGGGGGAAACGGACGCGTCGGGTCTACACGGAGTGGATGTAGCTGTGGGTTTGGCCCGGATGTTGCTTCCTGGTGTCCCTCTGGGCCGACCCGACACAACCGGGTGGAGAGGTCCACTGGTCAAAGCCCGTCCGTGCAAAGTCAAAGGGCTAGATCCCGTGGTCAAACGCTACAGGGTTAGCCGGGACGGGGGCCCTGGGGGTAGCAATGCCACCGGAGCGTCGTACCGGGCCCTCATACATGCGGGGTGGTGTTGTGGCATGTCCAAAGAGGCGGCACGCGTCTCCGGGTTGTGGCCCCCCTCACGGACGGCAATGAAACGGTAGTAGACGTTCTGCGGTAACGATGCAGCGTGAATATTATTAAATACTTGGAGCGCTATAAAATCATGAGTTTTTTACACAACGTGGGCACATGTGCTATAGGACTGATGGTAATTTTTCATAATTTTTTGTGATGGAGAAGTATCTGAACACTTCCCTCTACGCGGATTGCTCTTCGCACGTCTACGACTGTGGCCGGCGGCCTCCGGGGGCTAGCATACCGTCAAATCTTGCGTAGGCGGCCTCTCACAAATCTGGAAGTGTTGAGGCGGTTGCAAACGCCCAGCACGCATCTCCGGGTTGTGCCCCCCCCCTCACGGACGCCGCCGCCGCCGGCACCTGGAGGGGGGAAACGGACGCGTCGGGTCTACACGGAGTGGATGTAGCTGTGGGTTTGGCCCGGATGTTGCTCCAAAGTGTTCCTCTGGGCCGACCTAACACAACTGGGTGGAGAGGTCCACTGGTCAAAGCCCGTCCGTGCAAAGTCAAAGGGCTAGATCCCGTGGTCAAACGCTACAGGGTTAGGCGGGACGGGGGCCCTGGGGGGGTAGCAATGCCACCGGAGCGTCGTACCGGGCCCTCATACATGCGGGGTGGTGTTGTGGCATGTCCGAAGAGGCGGCACGCGTCTCCGGGTTGTGGCCCCCCTCACGGACGGCAATGAAATGGTAGTAGACGTTCTGCGGCAACGATGCAGCGTGAATATTATTAAATACTTGGAGCGCGATAAAATCATGAGTTTTTTACACAACGTGGGCACATGTGCTGTAGGACTGATGGTAATTTTTCATAATTTTTTGTGATGGAGAAGTATCTGAACACTTCCCTCTACGCGGATTGCTCTTCGCACGTCTACGACTGTGGCCGGCGGCCTCCGGGGGCTAGCATACCGTCAAATCTTGCGTAGGCGGCCTCTCACAAATCTGGAAGTGTTGAGGCGGTTGCAAACGCCCAGCACGCGTCTCCGGGGTGTGCCCCCCCTCACGGACGCCGCCGCCGCCGGCACCTGGAGGGGGGAAACGGACGCGTCGGGTCTACACGGAGTGGATGTAGCTGTGGG
>NC_041393.1:627318640-627323937 GCF_002162155.2 Triticum dicoccoides | reverse complement strand
ACCGGGCCCTCATACATGTGGGGTGGTGTTGTGGCATGTTCGAAGAGGCGGCACGCGTCTCCGGGTTGTGGCCCCCCTCACGGACGGCAATGAAACGGTAGTAGACGTTCTGCGGTAACGATGCAGCGTGAATATTATTAAATACTTGGAGCGCGATAAAATCATGAGTTTTTTACACAACGTGGGCACATGTGCTATAGGACCGATGGTAATTTTTCATAATTTTTTGTGATGGAGAAGTATCTGAACACTTCCCTCTACGCGGATTGCTCTTCGCACGTCTACGACTGTGGCCGGCGGCCTCCGGGGGCTAGCATACCGTCAAATCTTGCGTAGGCGGCCTCTCACAAGTCTGGAAGTGTTGAGGCGGTTGCAAACGCCCAGCACGCGTCTCCGGGGTGTGCCCCCCCCCTCACGGACGCCGCCGCCGCCGGCACCTGGAGGGGGGAAACGGACGCGTCGGGTCTACACGGAGTGGATGTAGCTGTCGGTTTGGCCCGGATGTTGCTTCCCGGTGTCCCTCTGGGCCGACCAAACACAACCAGGTGGAGAGGTCCACTGGTCAAAGCCCGTCCGTGCAAAGTTAAAGCGCTAGATCCCGTGGTCAAACGCTACAGGGTTAAGCGGGACGGGGGCCCTGGGGGGTAGCAATGCCACCAGAGCGTCGTACCGGGCCCTCATACATGCGGGATGGTGTTGTGGCATGTCCGAAGAGGCGGCACGCGTCTCCGGGTTGTGGCCCCCCTCACGGACGGCAATGAAACGGTAGTAGACGTTCTGCGGTAACGATGCAGCGTGAATATTATTAAATACTTGGAGCGTGATAAAATCATGAGTTTTTTACACAACGTGGGCACATGTGCTATAGGACTGATGGTAATTTTTCATAATTTTTTGTGATGGAGAAGTATCTGAACACTTCCCTCTATGCGGATTGCTCTTCGCACGTCTACGACTGTGGCCGGCGGCCTCCGGGGGCTAGCATACCGTCAAATCTTGCGTAGGCGGCCTCTCACAAATCTGGAAGTGTTGAGGCGGTTGCAAACGCCCAGCACGCGTCTCCGGGGTGTGCCCCCCCTCACGGACGCCGCCGCCGCCGGCACCTGGAGGGGGGAAACGGACGCGTCGGGTCTACACGGAGTGGATGTAGCTGTGGGCCTGGCCCGGATGTTGCTTCCCGGTGTCCCTCTGGGCCGACCTAACACAACCGAGTGGAGAGGTCCACTGGTCAAAGCCCGTCCGTGCAAAGTCAAAGGGCTAGATCCCGTGGTCAAACGCTACAGGGTTAGGCGGGACGGGGGCCCTGGGGGGGGGGGGTAGCAATGCCACCGGAGCGTCGTACCGGGCCCTCATACATGTGGGGTGGTTTTGTGGCATGTTCGAAGAGGCGGCACGCGTCTCCGGGTTGTGGCCCCCCTCACGGACGGCAATGAAACGGTAGTAGACGTTCTGCGGTAACGATGCAGCGTGAATATTATTAAATACTTGGAGCGCGATAAAATCATGAGTTTTTTACACAACGTGGGCACATGTGCTATAGGACCGATGGTAATTTTTCATAATTTTTTGTGATGGAGAAGTATCTGAACACTTCCCTCTACGCGGATTGCTCTTCGCACGTCTACGACTGTGGCCGGCGGCCTCCGGGGGCTAGCATACCGTCAAATCTTGCGTAGGCGGCCTCTCACAAATCTGGAAGTGTTGAGGCGGTTGCAAACGCCCAGCACGCGTCTCCGGGGTGTGCCCCCCCCCCCTCACGGACGCCGCCGCCGCCGGCACCTGGAGGGGGGAAACGGACGCGTCGGGTCTACACGGAGTGGATGTAGCTGTGGGTTTGGCCCGGATGTTGCTCCAAAGTGTTCCTCTAGGCCGACCTAACACAACTGGGTGGAGAGGTCCACTGGTCAAAGCCAGTCCGTGCAAAGTCAAAGGGCTAGATCCCGTGGTCAAACGCTACAGGGTTAGGCGGGACGGGGGCCCTGGGGGGTAGCAATGCCACCGGAGCATCGTACCGGGCCCTCATACATGCGGGGTGGTGTTGTGGCATGTCCGAAGAGGCGGCACGCGTCTCCGGGTTGTGGCCCCCCTCACGGACGGCAATGAAATGGTAGTAGACGTTCTGCGGTAACGATGCAGCGTGAATATTATTAAATACTTGGAGCACGATAAAATCATGAGTTTTTTACACAACGTGGGCACATGTGCTATAGGACTGATGGTAATTTTTCACAATTTTTTGTGATGGAGAAGTATCTGAACACTTCCCTCTACGCGGATTGCTCTTCGCACGTCTACGACTGTGGCCGGCGGCCTCCGGGGGCTAGCATACCGTCAAATCTTGCGTAGGCGGCCTCTCACAAATCTGGAAGTGTTGAGGCGGTTGCAAACGCCCAGCACGCGTCTCCGGGGTGTGCCCCCCCTCACGGCCACCGCCGCCGGCACCTGGAGGGGGGAAACGGACGCGTCGGGTCTACACGGAGTGGATGTAGTTGTGGGCCTGTCCCGGATGTTGCTTCCCGGTGTCCCTCTGGGCCGACCTAACACAACCGAGTGGAGAGGTCCACTGGTCAAAGCCCGTCCATGCAAAGTCAAAGGGCTAGATCCCGTGGGCAAACGCTACAGGGTTAGGCGGGACGGGGGCCCTGGGGGGGGGGGGGTAGCAATGCCACCGGAGCGTCGTACCGGGCCCTCATACATGCGGGGTGGTGTTGTGGCATGTCCGAAGAGGCGGCACGCGTCTCCGGGTTGTGGCCCCCCTCACGGACGGCAATGAAACGGTAGTAGACGTTCTGCGGTAACGATGCAGCGTGAATATTATTAAATACATGGAGCGCGATAAAATCATGAGTTTTTTACATAACGTGGGCACATGTGCTATAGGACTGATGGTAATTTTTCATAATTTTTTGTGATGGAGAAGTATCTGAACACTTCCCTCTACGCGGATTGCTCTTCGCACGTCTACGACTGTGGCCGGCGGCCTCCGGGGGCTAGCATACCGTCAAATCTTGCGTAGGCGGCCTCTCACAAGTCTGGAAGTGTTGAGGCGGTTGCAAACGCCCAACACGCGTCTCCGGGGTGTGCCCCCCCCTCACGGACGCCGCCGCCTCCGGCACCTGGAGGGGGGAAACGGACGCGTCGGGTCTACACGGAGTGGATGTAGCTGTCGGTTTGGCCCGGATGTTGCTTCCCGGTGTCCCTCTGGGCCGACCTAACACAACCAGGTGGAGAGGTCCACTGGTCAAAGCCCGTCCGTGCAAAGTTAAAGCGCTAGATCCCGTGGTCAAACGCTACAGGGTTAGGCGGGACGGGGGCCCTGGGGGGTAGCAATGCCACCGGAGCGTCGTACCGGGCCCTCATACATGCGGGGTGGTGTTGTGGCATGTCCGAAGAGGCGGCACGCGTCTCCGGGTTGTGGCCCCCCTCACGGACGGCAATGAAACGGTAGTAGACGTTCTGCGGTAAAGATGCAGCGTGAATATTATTAAATACTTGGAGCGTGATAAAATCATGAGTTTTTTACACAACGTAGGCACATGTGCTATAGGACTGATGGTAATTTTTCATAATTTTTTGTGATGGAGAAGTATCTGAACACTTCCCTCTACGCGGATTGCTCTTTGCACGTCTACGACTGTGGCCGGCTACCTCCGGGGGCTAGCATACCGTCAAATCTTGCGTAGGCGGCCTCTCACAAGTCTGGAAGTGTTGAGGCGGTTGCAAACGCCCAGCACACGTCTCCGGGGTGTGCCCCCCCCTCACGGACGCCGCCGCCGCCGGCACCTGGAGGGGGGAAACGGACGCGTCGGGTCTACACGGAGTGGATGTAGCTGTCGGTTTGGCCCGGATGTTGCTCCAAAGTGTTCCTCTGGGCCGACCTAACACAACCGGGTGGAGAGGTCCACTGGTCAAAGCCCGTCCGTGCAAAGTCAAAGGGTTAGATCCCGTGGTCAAACGTTACAGGGTTAGGCGGGACGGGGGCCCTAGGGGGGTAGCAATGCCACCGGAGCGTCGTACCGAGCCCTCATACATGCGGGGTGGTGTTGTGGCATGTCCAAAGAGGCGGCACGCGTCTCCGGGTTGTGGCCCCCCTCACGGACGGCAATGAAACGGTAGTAGACGTTCTGCGGTAACGATGCAGCGTGAATATTATTAAATACTTGGAGCGTGATAAAATCATGAGTTTTTTACACAACGTGGGCACATGTGCTATAGGACTGATGGTAATTTTTCATAATTTTTTGTGATGGAGAAGTATCTGAACACTTCCCTCTACGCGGATTGCTCTTCGCACGTCTACGACTGTGGCCGGCGGCCTCCGAAGGCTAGCATACCGTCAAATCTTGCGTAGGCGGCCTCTCACAAGTCTGGAAGTGTTGAGGCGGTTGCAAACGCCCAGCACGCGTCTCCGGGATGTGCCCCCCCCCCTCACGGACGCCGTCGCCGCCGGCACCTGGAGGGGGGAAACGGACGCGTCGGGTCTACACGGAGTGGATGTAGCTGTGGCCCTGGCCCGGATGTTGCTCTAAAGTGTTCCTCTGGGCCGACCTAACGCAACCGGGTGGAGAGGTCCACTGGTCAAAGCCCGTCCGTGCAAAGTCAAAGGGCTAGATCCCGTGGTCAAACGCTACAGGGTTAGGCGGGACGGGGGCCCTGGGGGGGGGGGTAGCAATGCCACCGGAGCATCGTACCGGGCCCTCATACATGTGGGGTGGTGTTGTGGCATGTCCGAAGAGGCGGCATGCGTCTCCGGGTTGTGGCCCCCCTCACGGACGGCAATGAAACGGTAGTAGACGTTCTGCGGTAACGATGCAGCGTGAATATTATTAAATACTTGGAGCGTGATAAAATCATGAGTTTTTTACACAACGTGGGCACATGTGCTATAGGACTGATGGTAATTTTTCATAATTTTTTGTGATGGAGAAGTATCTGAACACTTCCCTCTACGCAGATTCCTCTTCGCACGTCTACGACTGTGGCCGGCGGCCTCCGGGGGCTAGCATACCGTCAAATCTTGCGTAGGCGGCCTCTCACAAGTCTGGAAGTGTTGAGGCGGTTGCAAACGCCCAGCACGCGTCTTCGGGGTGTGCCCCCCCTCACGGACGCTGCCGCCGCCGGCACCTGGAGGGGGAAAACGAACGCGTCGGGTCTACACGGAGTGGATGTAGCTGTGGGCCTGGCCCGGATGTTGCTCCAAAGTGTTCCTCTGGGCCGACCTAACATAACCGGGTGGAGAGGTCCACTGGTCAAAGCCCGTCCGTGCAAAGTCAAAGGGCTAGATCCTGTGGTCAAAC
>NC_041393.1:627296969-627317430 GCF_002162155.2 Triticum dicoccoides | reverse complement strand
GCCGGCCGCAGGGCTCCCAGCCCCTGGCTCGGCCTCCCGGAGCCCGCGGGCTGCCCCGACGAGCACGCGTGGGCGCGGCTTCGGCCGGCCCTGCTCGTTTCCTCCCGCGCCAGGGAGCACCTCCCTCCACCGCTGGACGCCGCCGTGCCCCCTCCCAGCCCCAGTGAGCACCCCCTCCCACAAATCGTTGTTGCCATTGCTTGTGTTCATGGTGGCTGGATGAATAGATAGATGCTAGATAGATGGATGGATGCTAGATGAATAGATAGATGGATGCTAGATGAATAGATAGATGGATGGATACATATTAGATAGTTTTGTGTAGTTTTATTAGGTATTTAGATACATACTAGATAGTTTTTACTAAGTTTGTGAATATAGATGAATTAGATGTTGGGCAAGTTTGTGATAGATGGATGGATATTGGTCAAGATAGTGTTTTGGTAATGTTGATTCATATATAAGAAGCAAATCAAGGCACATGGTTTCTAAAATACTTAATAAAGATTCTTTTTGCAATTTGACATGTTGTTTCATGTCGATTCATAATGTTGTGCCAAATGGTTAATGTGATATGATGACCTAATTTTTTTTCACTCGGTGTAATTAACAGGATTTGTGGTGTTCCATCTTCGCGGAGTGATCATCGACGTTGGAGGTGTTGGTCCAGGATCGTCCCTCTCCTTTGATCGACTACATCGGAGGGTGAGCAACAATTCCATGACCTCATCCACTTTTTTTTCCATGTCACTAGATTGAATTTTCACATCAAGTCGCGTAACCTAGGTCTCCCGTCCGAAAGGGTTGCATCGATAAATATGCATTCAATTGCATATTTATCACCGCAGCTCTTTCGGATTGTCCAGCGCTTTCCACGAACAGCCCGAGGATGTGTAGATTGGGTACGTTGTTCATGCTCTATCCCGTTCCGAGACAGGATTTCTCCGGATGCACATTCTCTCGGCATTTTGCCGAGACGTGTATTTGGAGAACAGCGGGGAGGTGTTGCCAAAATTTTGTCTCGCAATGGGGTAGAGCATGGACCGTACTCAATCTACACATTCTCGGGTGGGATTAGGACCCATCTTTACCTATTAGAGATGTAGGTGGATTGCTCGTCAACCTTGTAAAAAATAAAATATTGATGTTGGTAATTAAAATGAATCCTTAATTTTGTTGTGTGGCTTCCAATAAAGCAGAGATGGCAGATAATCAGTGGATGTATAGTGGGTTTTTCCGTCGGAATCAAGTAACAACAGAGTGGGTCGAGAAAACTGATGTGTTTTTGAAAGAGATATTCCGTAGTCCAATGAGGATGGTGCCAGAATGCCCGTGTGCCAGATGTAAGAGACGTATCCGCAGAGATAAGAGTGAGATGACTAAGCACCTTCGCACGCATGGATTTATGCCCAACTTTAATATGCCGATAAACTTTGCCCAACGGGACCGTGGTAGAGAGGATGTGATACGACAACGCATCGCTGGTTATGAGGAAGATGGGGTTAGAGACATGCTAGATGATGTCTTTGCTGCACAGCCGACACCTCCGTCACATTCAGCGAATGAACCGGAGGAGCCGGAGGAAACCGCAAAGGCCTTCCTGGAAATCTTGGCCTCGTCAAAGAAACCTCTCTATGAGGGTGCCAAGCTGTCTGTGCTGGATGCCATCTCGCAACTGATGGAAGTGAAGGCTGAGTACGGCTGTAGCCGAGGTTGCTTCGAAGCATTTCTGGGAGTATGGGCTAACAGCCTGCCCGAGGGCCATGAACTGCCGAAAACCATGTACGGTACGAAGAAAATCATGAAGGCGCTCTCCATGGACTATGAGAAAATACATGTTTGTCCAAAGAATTGCCTTTTGTTTAGACATGAGTATGCGGATGACAACTACTGTAGGAAGTGCGGTTCCTCTCGGTACATGTTTGCTTGTTTAACTAACATTCAGGCTATGTTGGCGGCTTGGAGTAACGGCACGGGTCCACCACAAATGGGACCCCCACCACCACCTGCGGGAGAACCCCCACACGTGCCCACGTTCGATGAATGGGTGGCACTAGGCAGTGATGGTCCGGTTAGTACATTTGCCTAACTACTGACAAACTAGTTCTCGTTCATTCAACACTATCATATCATATTTACTGTTAGAATCTTTTCTGAAACATGTAGGGGACCGGTGGCTCGACTCCTGCTCCGTCGACCCCAGTCACTTCGATCTGGCAGAGTGGTGGTGGTCGCGATGGCAGTTTTGGCGGAGGTGGTGTTGGTTTTGGCGGAGGTGGTGGTTTTGGCGGAGGTGGTGGTTTTGGCGGAGGTGGTCTTGCTTGATGATTCCGTGCATGTGGCCATTGTGCCATGCCTTTCATATTCCTACTTTTATGATGTTTCATGTCTTGCACTACTTTTATGTTCATGAACTTGAGTCGGTGATGATCTTTAGATGATGTGATGAACTTGAGTATGTTTAGATGATGATGGTGAACTTGAGTATGTTTAGATGATGAACTGTCATATTTCTACATAATTTCATATTGTTCTGTTTTGAAATGCTTTCAAATGAATTGGAAAAGAGAAAACAGGGAAAATAATAATAAAAAAAACTATGCCTACGGCAAAGCCGTCGGCATATATAAGCCCAGGAGTCACCAGGGCTCGCCACGTGGCGGATCTATGCCGACGGCTTTGCCGTAGGCATACCTCTGCTGCCAGGAGTAACCAGAAGACGACACGTGGCAGGGCTATGCCTACGGCAAAGCCATCGGTATAGATGAATCTATGCCGACGGCTTTGCCGTAGGCATAGCCCTGCCACGTGGCATTGCATGATTCGTCCGCGTTTTTGACGGCGCCGTCCGTTGCCGTCAGACGAAAAAGACTGCCGACGGCTATACTATGCTGACGGCTGACGCTAGGCCGTCGGCATAGGCCCCTATGCCGACGGCTTTACTATGCCGACGGTCTGACAAGACTACGCTGACGGCATCTACGCCGACGGGTCTATGCCGACGGCAGCCGTAGGCATAGACCTATGCCGACGGCTTGGGGGCCTATGCCGACGGCCCTCGGCCGTAGGCATAGACCGCGAGTCCGGTAGTGAGTGGGCTCAAGGTGGGACTCCCATCTGCAATCCCACTTGCAGCCTGACGCGGATGGCTGGCCCCCCTCGACGCCCGTGACGCGCCTGTCTCCATCTATAGGGGCACCCGGGGATGGGGCCACCGGGGAATCAGTGAAGTGTCGTCCATCCCCTCCCAATCCTTCGGTTTGGGGGCGCTGGTGGTGGGAACCGCGAGGTTTGCGAAACACGCACCTGGGCCGGTGAGGGCGAACCAGACGGCGCCTCTGGTACTCCTTGGAGCAGCCCACGGTGGCGGCGGACTACGCGATCTCCATCCACCGTCTCCCTCCTCGCGTCGGCGGCGGCTACTAACGCGAGCAGCAGAGTGCCAGACTGGATCCGCTGGCCCTCCTCCTCCTCCTGCCGAATCCCCCAACGCGAGCGGCGTCCTGCACCGCCGATGGCGCCTGATGGGAGAGCAGCGACGGCGACGAGCTTGGTGACGGCAGAGGAACAGGAGGAGAGGGTGGCGGGAGCGCAGTGGCGGCGATGGCTGCAGGGAGCAAAGAAGAGGGAGTGCTGGCTAGGTTTTTCACCCAATGGCGAAGTGGAGAGAAGCAGGCGTCCCCATACGTTTCCTAGCCAGCCATAGCATGCTACGCACGGGCCTGGCACACGTAATACCACCCATACCCCCGGCGGGATGTGAAAATTACAGGCGGTGGCATGATATTTTCACCGCGAAATACATACACCGGGCGCCTCTCCAGGCACAGCCGCGGCCCACCAGCGTGGGGCCTCACACGTCAGCGAGACCCAGCCGGAAACCACAGAGTAAACAGGCATCGCGTGGAGGCAGTTAGAAGCAGTTATTCATTTCTATAGTGCCAGCTCCAGATCCGACGGCCCAGCTCCTCCCACCTCTAGATCCAACGGCCGAAAACGCGTCAAGCTATCCGATCGGACGGCCGAGAGTCGCTGATCTCCGAGGAGGCTTGTAGGAGGTTTCATCTCTTATTTCTGGATTCCCGGATCAGCCTTGTTGCAGATGGGCCTGTTGATACTATGAGGCCCTAGACTGACGATTCGGCTAAATTTTATGTCACTTACTAGTTTATTCACCACCACATGGCTGGCATGATATTTCATCGGTGTATTTCGTTATATGCTCTTTTTTTTTTGCAAAATTCAAGCATGAGCTTATTACATCGTTAGTTGCCGAAATGTTTTGCCCTTTCTGAAATCAAGGTACATTTTTCTACATAGTAAACTGTTTTTCAGTGGTTTGTGGATAATATTGGTACTAGTAAATTATAGAGAAACATAAAACTAAACTCATACTGTATATAATATCGATACTGAATCATCTATTGATATATTGAAATGTTAGAAAGAAACAAAAATGTGTTTTAGTTAAGAACTTGTATGGGTAAAGTTTTGCCATTTTTAAATGCCACTAAGATCCCAGTCAGAGTTGTTAAATGCCACTCAACAATGATAGAGGAATCAAATTAATTATAGCGAAACACGCTTGGTTGATTACTTGGAACATGACCATAACTCAAGACCTACACTGCTTTGTTCGGCTTCGCCGCCTCCTGTCCCTAAATCAGGACCGAATTGCTCCGCCCACCCTCGGCCATTTGAACAGTGACATACATTTGGCAAAATCCGAGTGGTTGGTAATGGGAACCACAAGTTATAAACTGCAATCTGATATGTAGAACTCGCTGAATCATGGTGTAGTAATCTGGTGAAAAACTCTCACCTTGATAGATAGATTGATTGCCAGGAAACAAAATGCTAAAAGATGCTCATTTTGAACATTAACATCTTTCATTCAATTGGTTGTACATAGTGTATCTCCTGAATATAAGAGGGACATTGGCAAGCATGTAGTAACAAGCCAGCCAAAAAATTAGGAAAAAATTACACTTGTTCGAAACGACAACTTTGGTCATGAAAACTAAAGCACCAGCATCACAAATTCTTTTCATCAACGAGCAAACGATTTCGCTGAGATCCAAACAACTGAGTCAAAGTGTTCATCTAATATTGGAGCTCAAGCCACGGGAGGGTGCGCCAGCATGGCCACCACCAGGTTCTTCTCCATCTTGGTGCCTCCGAACCCCACCATCGACAAACAGGTGCTGCTGTTGCAGGACACATAGATGGAACATGTTACATATGTATGGAGATATCGATTCAAGATGCAAACCATGCATGGACAGTTTTGCACTGGGCACGATAGATGGGGGCATGCAGCTAGAAAACAATACTGGATATTTGACCATATATAAGGTTCCTCTTGGTTGTTATAC
Source organism: Triticum dicoccoides (assembly GCF_002162155.2). NCBI lineage: Eukaryota > Viridiplantae > Streptophyta > Magnoliopsida > Poales > Poaceae > Triticum > Triticum dicoccoides. The sequence continues at coordinate 627,312,055 of NC_041393.1, read as the reverse complement.
ATTGCCAATGACTAGTTTTGGAAAACGAGGAGCATACCTGAATTGTTGTAGCCAAGGCCATACAACACAGATGCCGGTCGTGAGAAGACTCAATCAGCTTTTAGTCCATATAATGTAGCAGGTTCTTCATCTTGGAGCTGAACCCCACCATCGATGACTCGGTGCTGCTGTTGCAGCCTGCAGGGCACAGAGGTGGAACATGTAACACATATCTATATGGATAGATTCAAGATGCAAACCAGAACCAGATGACCTTGGTGGAAGGGAAACAATAGAAAATAGATGGAAACTTTAAACCCTACAAGTCGCGGTATGCTACACATAACTAAACTGGCAGATTTAATACTAGCGCTGGAAACTAAAGGGGGCAGCCCGGTGCATGTAGCTCCCGCTTGCGCAGGGTCCGGGAAAAGGTCCGACCACTTGGGTTCTATAGTACGCAGCTTTTCCCCACATTTCTGCAAGAGACTGTTTTCAGGACTTGAACCCGTGGCCTCATGGTCACAAGGCAGCAACTTTACCACTGCGCCAAGGCCCCCCCTTCCCTAGCACTGGAAACTCACGACTAGAAATAACAGTGAGTAGCTAGATGAGGCACAAACTGAAAAACCAATCATTCAGTAGAAAAATAGCTCCCTGAGTAGTATGTGACTGACCATCAGGAACCACACATGCATCTTGCAGTAGGGCCTAATCTTCTGATACTATTAGGACCTCATGAGGCAAGTTACACAAGGAAGAAGCTGGCTGGAGTGGAGTGGCATCAAGCAAGCAAGCAGTCCCAGCCCAGCCCTGTTAGTTTGGTTTCACAACCAAGCGGAATAGAAAAGGCACACAGTCTAGAGCAGTGCAAAAAATACAGGATTTTGAGCAGCAAGACTGCAAATAGAAATCATCATGCAATTTATGGAAGAGAAAAAACAAATAGATCCGGCCTATCCATACTTTATACACAAACAGATCAATATCGAAGGTTATCTCAGAAGTAGAGCATGTATGCTTTATGGCAGAAGTAGCACTCAACAAGATTCCGAGGCGTGCGACAAAATCCTGCTGAATTTTTGTAACAACAAGCAAGCAGATCAATTGGCAAACAGTGCAATGTTTATCTCATTCAGCTAAATTCAATCAAGCATGTAAGTATGATATGGATGAACAAATAGCACCTCCCACTCCCAGCATAGGAAGATGATAGATTTGGCGGGGATGAATCAGGGTGGGTGGAATGAAAGAGGGTACTTGTGCTTCACTGTTGCTGGGCCGTGGATCTTGGGGCAGCCCCAAGGTTGCTTCTGGTGTTGATGAAGACAAGATGTTGGGGCAGACCCCGAGGTTCTAGCAAGGCCAACAACATTACAAGAAGTAACCCCCATCCACACAGAGATGACACAGCTGCAAGATCCCAAGCCATTAAGAATTATCAAACATTCTACGTTCACTTTAGTACTATAACACAACTAAGGTCCAAGTTCTTATAACCAGCCTAGGTTATGGTTGCAATACTTGCTTATATATATAGGTTTCCGGGTCCGAGTTGAACCATAAATTATGACACTGTTCAAATGAAACCACACACAGTGTATATAGTTGTTTAAATTGTAGTCTAGTTCTCAAACAATGTCTATCCAATAGTAATTTTATTTAGGCAGTAATAACAGTGAACTGATGATAGATGAGACACAAACTAAAATGCCGTTTGTTCAGTATCAACACAATCTCCTTGGCAGATAAGTGACCATCAGAAACCACACAAGCATCATGCAACACGACCAAATCTTATGATATGAATTAGGACTTCATGAGACAAATTACAAGAAAGAAGCTGGCTGGAGTGGGGTGGCATCAAGCAAGCAAGCAAAGAGTAAACCACCCAGCGTAGCCCAGTCATGCTAGTTTGGTTTCACAACCAGGAGGAATAGAAACTTGGAAGGCAGGCTAGAGTAGAGCAGCGAAAAATCTATATTGACCTCCTTGTGTCAAGGTCAGGGTCAGACTCGACGATGTCCTCCTCCTCAGCTCGGCTCGCGGTCATCCATGGAGCCGAGCGCTAGTTGCTGGGCCAAATCGAACAAAAATAAAATAAAATGGGGATCTAATCTGAGAGGGAAGGAGGTAGAGGAGATTATATGTGGATCAAAGGAAGGCAGAGCTCACCTCGGTTGTCACTGGCCACATATCCGCCATTTCTCAAGCACTCCGCCAGCAACTTCTTCCTTGATTTTACGACAAAGTACATATGCATGTCTCCATCTTTTTGTACCTACATGGTCACACAATCAGTTTCTGTTTTCTGATTAGAAAGATAACAGATAATGTATTATAATGTTGAATGCAAAACTGATAGCTCCAAGAATTTCTTGTTCTCAACGCCACAAGAAAGCTACAACTACAAGGAGTTATATTGTTGTCAGCACTAGAGGAAAGCTACAACTACAAGAGATCCTATTGTTCTTAAAGGTACAGGAAGCTTATTGTTCCCTGCACTACATGAAATCTAGATCTAAATGATTATGATCCAAGTATAATCTGGAAAATAAAAAACTATAGTCTTCATCAGTTTCAGATCAAGCTTTTGCCATAGAAAGTTGACACATTTTCTTCTGTGTCCAGTTTAGTCCACCAAGAACAGGAGCAGTAACCAAACAATGTCCACCTTGTAGCATGTTTAGGTGATAGTGCTAGATCAGGTGGAGACTGAAATACCATTCAACTGCAAAACAAAATCTTTAGCTATTATGTGACCATCAACCACACACGCATCATGCAGGACCAAATATGATATGAACTAGAACCAAAGTTCAACTAGCCACATACAGGACCCCATCAAGAATTAGAGAGATGCCACCACCCTATCCAAAAAAATTATCAAGCATAGCAAAATGACAGTGTGACCATTAGTCATGGATCGACAGAATGAGCGATCAGAGAAGGAGAATTTTGAGCCACAACAAAACAGTAGTAAAAAAGGACTTTGTTGTAAGGTAGGGATCGACCTTCTGCAGGTCGGCATCATGGCCGTTGTCCAGGTCAAGAAGCGAGCTTGTGCGGGACTAGAATCTGTCCGCCTCATCAGCTTGGGCATGGGGTCCCAGTTGTCATCGGTGGAGTCGGGCGTCTCCTGCTCCAAATCGAACAAACAAATAAGTTTATCCCAGCAAGAACGGGACGGGAGCACTAGTCAAACAATGTCTATGCAGTAGCATCATTATTATTTAGGTAACAAATAACAGTGAGAAGCTAGATGAGGCACAAACTAAAAAACCAATCATTTAGTACCAAAATAAATCCCTGAGTAGTACGTGACTGACCATCAGGAACCACACATGCATCATGTAGAAGGGCCAAATCTTATGATATTATTAGGACCTCATGAGGCAAATTACACAAGGAAGAAGCTGGCTGGAGTGGAGTGACATCAAGCAAGCAAGCAGTCCTAGCCCAGCCCTGTTAGTTTGGTTTCGCAACCACGCGGAATAGAAAAGACAGGCAGGCTACAGCAGTGGAAAAAAACACAGGATTTTGAGCAGCAAGACTGCAAATTGAAATCATCATGCAATTTACGGAAGACAAAAAACAATTATATCCCGCCTATCCATACTTTATACATGAATAGATCAATAACAAATCATCATGCAACTAAATTCTACTGCATTTTAGTGGCAGCAAGCAAGCAAATCAATTGGCAATAAGTGCAATGTTTATCTCATTTAGCTAACTTCACTCAAGCATGTAAGTATGATATGTATGAACAAACCCACTCCCTGGGTAAGAAGATGATACATTTGGTGGGGATAAATCAGGGGGATCGAATGAAGAGGGTACGTGTGCTTGAGTGTTGTTGGGTCGTGGATCTTGGGGCAGACCCTAAGGTTTCTCTTGGTTTTGATGAAGACAAGATCTTGAGGCAGACCCCGAGGTTCTGCAAGGCTGAAACATTACGAGAAGTAACCTCCATCCACACAGAGCGGACGTAGCTGCAGGATCCCAACCCATTAAAAATTAACAAACATTCTCTGTTCATTTCAGTACTATAACACAAGTACACAACTAAGGTCCGAGTTGTTATAACCAGCCTAGTTGATGGTTGCAATACTTGCTTTAAGTATATAGGTTCCTCGGTCTGAGTTGAACCATAAACTATGACACTGTTCAAATCAAACCACATAGAGTCTATATAGTTGTTTACACTGTAGCCTAGTTCTCAAACAATGTGTATCCAATAGTAATTTTATTTGGGTAGTAATAACAATGAACAGACAGATGAGACATAAACCGAAATACCATTCGTTCAGTATCAAAACAATCTCCTTGGCAGAGAAGTGACCATCAGAATCCACGCAGGCATCATGCAGTAGGGCCAAATCTTATGATATGGATTAGGACTTCATGAGGCATATTATACAAGAAAGAAGTTGGCTATCTGGAGTGGAGTGGCATCAAGCAAGCAAGCAAGGAGTAAACCACCTAGCCCAGCCTTAGTAATTTGGTTTCACAACCAAGCGAAATAGAGACTAGGCAGGTAGGCTAGAGTATAGCAGCGAAAAAACCAGACTGACCTTCTCGTGTCAAGGTCGAGGTCAGACTCGACGATGTCCTCCTCATCAGCTCGGCTCCTGGTTGTCCATGGGGTCGAGGACTTGCTGCTGGGCCAAATTGGACAAAAAATAAAATAAAACGGGGATCTGATCTCAGAGAGGAGGAGGTAGAGGAGAGGGCGTGGATCAAAGGAAGGCAGAGCTCACCTCGGTCCTCACTGGCCACAAATCCGCCATTTCTCAAGAACTCCACCAGTAACTTCTTCCTCAGTAGCAAGTATGGAACAGAGTTGCATTGTACTACCTCCATTCCAAAATTAGTGTCTCAACAAGCCTCTACCCGATTTAGCTACGAAGAGAGATGGCTAGCCTGAAAAACAGGCTAACCACTAAGAGATTGTGATGTTAGGCTCACAACTGAATTTTATAGTGCCCCTGACAAAATTTCAAGATACTGGGCTCCAAACACAATTGCAGTTGTCAATTTGCACGTACTTTTCGTCCTTCACATCTTACCATGTTTGGCCATGTCGGACTACCAGGCATTCAACAAGTCACCATGAGCCGGGGCATTTTCCTAATCTCATTTAAGTAACTTGTCATGCTCAGGAAATCATCTTCGACTAAATGTTTTGATTATACGAAGGTGCGCTAGGGAGATAAAAATTGCGAGCTTCCACTTGGCCACTCCTGTTGGACTATGGGTATAAGTCCACGATACAGTATAAAGTTAGCCCCCTCTACCCAAGATACTGCTAGTAAAGCCCAAGATATCAATTCCATACATTATCGCATCCTGATACCTCCCGTGCTCATAGGCAACGAACTAACAAGAAAACAAATAGGTAATTTACTCGATATGTTCGGCTTTTTATTACACGAAGAAGAAGAGCAACTGACAACTCCTAAACCTCAATGGAGAAGAAGAGGAACCAACAACTCCTAAACCTCAATTAATTCCTTGTCTATCTTATGACGGGAAATGAGGCATATATAGGACAATCTGGGCAGAGAGGCCGGGCACGATGCTACAGGTAGTTCCACCTTAATTTATTTTGAAAATGGCACCGTCGGATCTAGAATTCCAGATTTGAGTGAGTAGTATTTGTTGCTAGGCTTTTTGGCATGTCAACCGGGTATATGTGTGTGAGTTTGCCGTGGTTATATATGCTTGTGGTGGCTCGGCTCTTGTTCATTTTGTTTCCTTCATGTCATCAATCAACAAAGAAAAGTGTCATGCTGTGGCTTGGCCCGACGGAGGGTCACATTATCATCACATAGCCCAAAACCACTTGATACTACAAGGCACATTTCAATGGCAAATGCATCTTACTGTTTCTCATTCCTTCGTTCGGATAAATCACAAAACTGTGCTGAGCCCATGTTCTTCGACACCAAGGGCCGTTCACAGTTAAAATCCGGAAGAATAGAAGAGAAATTTACAGGGGCGGGAGCACACATTTAGCCGGCCGCACATTTGCCTCATAATTCAGAAACTTGTTGGTCATCTGCACATGCTTAACAGTTAATTACTTTAGGGATCTATGCATGCAGCTTTTGTGAGAGACTCCATGCTTTATCCACCCCACCTCACATACTTTTTCTTTTAACTTCAAATTTGAATTTATTATATGCTTTGAACCAAAAGTCCAATTTATGTTTTGTTTGCATATCGGTGTTCCTTGCCATGAGGGTTTGTAATAAAAGCACTTTTGATTACATTTTGACAAGTTTCAAATTTTTACCGGGTTTCAGATGGTGAAACTTGATAACCATAATATTAAGTTGTTGCCAAGTTTTACCAAATTCCATAAGAATAAACTCAATTTATAATATTAAATTTCTATATAGGGTTTAACGTATAGGGTTTTGGGTTTAGTATTTGAAACTTGGTGAATTCATTCTTTATTCTCGCCAATTTTTAGTAGTTGAAATTTGATGAAGCAACATACTCGCGGGCGGACCGAGATCACGACATACTCGTGCGTGCATAGTAGTACAACAAAAGCGATGAATGGGATGGGTCCTAGCATAGGAGTAGGGTCGCATTCGCCCGAATTCTGGCTGCAACGACACATGCATGGCATGCTCCTGAAAATACCAGGTTTCCAAAAAAAAAACAAGCAATACAAGAAGCCAAATATGGTTCTAGTTCACTGAATGCCCATCCCCTTGCAATACACCTGTTATTTCATTTTTGTGGGGAAAGACAATTTAGGAGGTAGCAGTACAATCAAAACTCATCTGGCCCAAGTGATTTCGGGGGATATTTTAAATTTATGTGGTTCTATTTTGTGTTCACGGGGTTTAAAAATTGTTTATCACGTTTAAAAAGTGTCCATCGTGTATTAGAAGATCTCCTGAAGAGCTTGTTGTTTAGTGTATTTAAGCTCGTGAATGATCTCCTGAAGAGCTACCGGTCCTTCGAGAATATAATGCCCCTATATAAAGGCCGATTGGCACTTGTGGATAATTTACTGAGCTGTCGGAGTTAGTTTAGTCGCAAATGCTTTAGGGCAAATCTTGAAAGGAATATTGATTAGCATGATAGGGCCGAAGCACTACCTGCCGACGAAAGAGAGGTGGCAGCATGATGCGCCCAGAGACCTCCTTTCCTTGCGTTTAGGGAGAAATGATTGTGAAAAAAGAAAAAAATGTTACTCACTCTTACTTGTCGCTCAAATGAATATATCTAGACGTATTTCAGTGCTAAATAGATCAATTTGAGCGACAACTACCTTGGACCAGAGGGAGTACCAGTATTAACAGTGTTAATCATTGGTGTCATCGACGGTTATTCCTTCTTCTTGGTCTCTGGGATGGATGTGGTCCTCTAGACCCGTTCGGCGACTTCTCGTCCGCAACCAACAACGTCAGGCCGGCTCAGGGAGGAGCGGCAGCAGCGGCATGCCGTCGACACAGTCTGGAGGTTGAAGACGAAGGGCATCTCAAGGATTTCATTGTAATTTTTGTTTTTTGAGGTGTTTTGTACTGTTTGATGTTTCCTTTAATGCCAGGGTCTTTTTCGCAAAAAAAAATGTTGGTGTTAATTTTGGTTTCTTGTCCTACTTATGGTTCGTAAACCTAAAAGTTAGTTAAGGCCGATTATAAAACGACTTTATAACGGAACAAATGTTAAGATACTGATGGAGGGAGAGAGGGAAACAGAATCCACGTACACTCCGGGACAACCGACAAGCTGGTCGTCGATTTCTTTACCTGAAAGCGACCCATCGTCCATGCTTTTGATTCACGGATCAGCCATCCTCTGGCGTGAAATCAGCATGAGGAACTGTGCGCGTGCGGCGCAAATTCACGTTACCACGTACTCCGTATGTACTATGGACTTCACCTCTGGTCTCATCGATGGAACCAAACACAAGCACATGCACGCCAACATGTATTTCTGGATAACCGAACCGGGACGACGACGACCCGAGGTCGCCCTTAGATGCAGTTTCCTTCAATGGATGGGTTCACGTTAGGGCTGGAAAAAAAGCTCAAAGCTCGTGAGCTAAATGAGTAACTCGTGACTCGGCTTGAATCGACTCGAACTCGAAGAATAATGAATCAAGCTGAGCTTTAATTTAAGATTGTTTATAGACCAAGTTAAACGAGCCAATCTCACGAGTACTCGTGTAACTCGTTAGGCTCGTTACAAGAGATCAGCTCAGCACCATGCGTCCTAGATACACAACACAAGGCCCAACAGTGCTACAAATATGAAAAAAATGATTACTTGTGAATGTAAAATGTACATATTAAACATGTACAATGTTCACAAACAATGTTCATCTTTATCTTGTTCTAAGGTTTTATGTTCATATCCTTAACGAGCTTAACAAGCTAAACGAGCCAGCTCGCGAGTTATACGAGTCGAGCCAATCTTAGATTAGAATTTGGTATAGTAACGAGTCGAGTCGAGTCGAGCTAGCTCGTTAATGAAACGAGCTTTAGCGAGTCGAGCCGAGCTGACTCGACTCGGCTCGAATTCCAGCCCTAGTTCACGTGTACAGCTCCGTAGCAATTGCCACCCGTGACCAAGTGATTTAGCACTGAGAAACTTCAACTCTTGAACTGCCTTACACGATAGTGCCTATGGTCCTTGTGCTCCATTTATTTGCGAAAGAGTGAAATGGATAACTGAAACAATCAAGAACTGTGTCCCGTGGCCCCAGCAGCTTGAAGAGGCGTCGACTAGCTGGCGGCCACGAGCGAGCTGGTTCCCCGACCTCCCCTCCCCTCGTCGGTTCCTCTGTTGAACGGGGCCCGGACGGAGTACATGCACGTTCATCTGACGGGGGACGAGGGGATCGGCAAGTTGGCATGCGTGATGCGGCGCGATCAGGCGGTGATGAGCGAGACCGCTACCGACACGAGCCGTCGCCGTCGCAATGTTTTCTTGAAAAGAAAAATAGTAAGAGATTAATCAAGTAAGATTAGTTCACTTGAGTGCATAGTTGTTTCTAAAGAAACTGATTATAGTACATAGCAGCATGAAAACAAAGGGGTGTATTTGTTGCTAGTCGGTCGATCCGAGTGAAAGACTCTAATATCCGAGTCGAGAGATTCGAGTGCTCCGACCAGAAGCTGAAGATGTGCCCGAAAGGTTATCTAGATGACCTCAGATGTAAAAGTGTTCAATATGAAAGTTGTGCGTATCGTCGAAACGGTCAACTTTGGTTTTAGGGTCCTCATCATCTGATATAGTATACAGACTACAACGTCACTACAAGACTCGGACAGTCCAGTCAGCTACATGACCGAGTTCGACTGGAGGTTAAAGATGTCCCCGTGGAGTATTTAAGAAGGTCTTGTTTGGAAAAGTGATCAACATGAGAGTTGTTCGTCTCGTCGATACGCACAAATTTGATATTTGGGCCATCTTGATAGGAGGTTATATGCAAACTCGACGGTCCGTGCAAGTAGGAAGACAGAGGTTTGGGCCAGATTCATACTGAATCCGAGTTGGACTAGAACTAGGACTCTAGGACGTGAATTGATATACTTTTTCGTGTAAGGAAAACCTAGATGGATCCTTTACTTGTACGGGAAATCCAGCCGCCTCTTATATATGTTGGGGATGACGGCCGATTGAACAACACCAATCGAATTAATCAATCTATTACACTTTTGTGTTCATCTATCGTTATCCCCTGTCCTTATATCTTTCTTTCTCGTTCTTCGTTCGTTCTTCGTATTGGAGGGCAGCGATCCACGAGGCTCTAGGGGTGATCAAGTCGATCTAGAGCAGCCCATAGCCGCCGCACTCCCTGACGGGGTCCTTCCCGGGCGTGTGTGGTTTCGGGTCTAAAAAGCACCCACCGACTGTCCTGCGTATCGCGTTGTCGGTCGGATCTCCTTCGGCGTGAGCTGGGGATGCATCACCCTAGCGCCGAGGGTACACGGTGACATGTTCGTATGCGAACAGGGACACAAGGTTTTCTCGGAAAGAAAACAGAGATCAAGCAACTGTGACATGGAAACAACGGGATCTATTCGTTGCGAGTTATCACTTGTTAGAGGATGCAAGGGACAAAACAATCAGTTTTCTAACCCCACAACACCCTTGGAACTCTTTTCATGTACTATGCGGAGCATATGAAAAGAACATATAGGATCGCATAATGACAGGAGCAAAGAATCGTGAGTATTTGAGCATCATGTTATTATGAACGCACCAGATTGTAGGCAAAGCTCCCATATTGCAGACCTTGCTCTCTGTGAACCATCAGGTTTAAGGCCAATTGTTCAGATTAGATGCTACAAAACATATCTAGAGTATGCATGCAAGAAAGTACATTACAACACGAGAACGGACGTTTGGCTCTCGGCCACAATGGAGGCCTTTTTTTTTGGAAAAAATCAAAATTTAAACTTTTTAGTTTCAAAAAATTCTGAAAAAATTTGTGCAAGTAAACAAAGATATTATGTGTATGTGTGCATAATTTCAGGATGAAATACGTTGAAATGCGACTTGTACAAAAAAGACAAATTCATGGCCTGAGAGGATGAATAGTATCATGTGTTAAAAAACCCTAGATTTGTCTTTTTTGCACAGCCCTCATTTCAACTATTTTGCCCTGAAAATTTACACACATGTATTTTATGCCTTCATGTATATCTGTATTTTTTTCAGAATTTTTGAAATGTAGAAGTATGAATTTCGATGAAATTTGATATTTGAATTTATAGGCCTCCATGAAGGTCGAGCTCCAAAGGCAATTTTCGGCTACAACACTTTGTGACTTCTTGTACAGTAAAGTTTAGACGAGTTGTTCGTTTTTAATCTACCGGATCATATAGATGCAAAGTCAGGCTACTGTAGCCATGACTTTACAATGCAAAGTCAACGAATCTGAACCGCATTATGAATGAACAAAACTTTTTTGTCTCTCTTCATGCAACGGCTTGTTATGCACCTTCTCGCATCCTGATACCTCTCTTGCCTAGGGTAAGGAACTAATGTGGGAAAGGATAGGCAATTTGCTCGGACTAGCAACCCCAAACCTCAATTGATTCGTCATCTCTGAAGACGGGAAATGAGGCATATATAGGATGGACTGGCAGAGAGATTCAGTGGGATTCTAGGGCTAGTTTCGTCTCAATTTGATTTTTAAAACAACACAAATTGATGGGTAAATAGAGATGGGGAGGTTGGCCCGCAAGGGAAGGAGTAAATAGAGAAGAATCCACACTTCATAAATACACATCGCTTATTATTTCCCAAGTTATCAAATGATTTTTTTATATATGTTCTGGCGGAGTCAGTCTTGAACCATGTCTTTGAGTGCTTATCAATATGATATCACATGAGCTTAAGGTATTACATATAAAAATAATAACCATGGCCTCTTGTGCCATAAAGGCAGTAGATCATTTTTAGCATAACGATATTATTCGATAATGTGAATATTTATTAATGCATTAAGGTATGACATAATAAGTAAACTTGGCCTTCACAGGAACATGTTGACAAAGTATCAAGAATGCACACAGTCAATATGTTAACAAATGCAACATCTAATCAATAAAACAAGACACAAGAAGTGGAATCCCCGTAGTCATCATCTTCAACCGATGTACTCCCGAGCGCATCATACAATTCCATAACAGGTAGGAAGAAGGAAAGCCGACCATGCAACATATAGAGGATAAAACAAAGCACACGAAATGCAATCCCCGTGGTCATCATATTCAACCGATGCACTCCCTAGCGCATGTAATCTCCATGATGGCAATGCAATTCAATAACCGGCAGGAAGAAGGAATCCCGACTAAGACTATATTATGAAACAAGTTGCTGAATCTCGACAACTCGGAAATACCTAATATAGTCTCTCAACCTAAAAGAAGGCAGGGCATGACACCACCACCCTAGCTGACATTGTCCCGGCCAAGGATCCTCTCAACATGACATTTCCTGGCCCGGTGGGCCGAGCTGAGGACCCCTTGTCGGTTCTGTCCTAGACCACTTTGGGCGGCCCATGAAGCACCTGTGTGGAAGAGAAAGTAGCAATGTTTCTTCATGTTGTACGTCATAACCAGAGGTTCAGAGTGAGTGAGACAATTCCTTGTCTTACGATAGTTCAGGTGTGGAGATCGAGTGAGACAATTCCTTGGTATTTTAAGCATGTCTTGTATGCATTTGGAGAGCTCAAAGGAAGAGTTGGCCAAAGCACCTACTGGTCAAACTCCTATGAAGATACACATGAGCTATCAATGGTATCCTATTTCAACAGGAGCAGTACCGCACGTTAGTTCTTCGAATTACATGCTTGTATTGACGTGAGCCATACAAATTTTCAAGCCACGATAGGATTGTATTGGTGCAATAGATGATACTCAAGTGATTGCTAGAGTGCTTAGGTAAAAGGATGCAACAGGTAGAAGAAACTACACAAGCCGAAATATGTTTGATGTTGTTGATTTCGATCTCCAATTCACATATGTAGTTGCAGGTTGGGAAGGATTAGCCCATGATGCCAACATTTTTGCTGGCAGCAAGGATCGACCTGATGGGATTAATATCTCTGATGGTAAATTCTACCCAGAGGGTGTTGGATATGCATGTCAGCCTGGGGCTCCTCCACCATTCAAAAAAACCAGGTACCATCTCAATGGGTTCTCTTCTATGAACTATCCTAAAACTACCAGGAATTGTTCAATCTCAGACACTCTAACCCAAGAATTACTTTTGAGATGACATTTGGTGCTTTGAAGAATAGATTTAAGATACTTGGTTAGATGTCATTTCAACCTTTCACAAGCCAAGTTAGTCTTGTTCTTACATGTTGCGTTCTTAATAACTGGATCCTAGAGTAGGGTCTTGATGGGTATGTGCTGGAGAAGGAAGATGTGACAACTGCCGAAGTTGAGTCTGGTCATGGTGTGGAAGCACATGACGAAAAGCTTGGAAAGGCAAAAGGTTGAAGTGGGTGAGGCAATGTGGGCTAACAGAGATAACACAAGGATCTAAATAAGAACAAGACGAGGAAAAGAAGAGGAAATAAGAAGACAAGGATGGTGAACTTCCCGCTTGACCGCAATTCATTAGTATTTTCCCCCATTGAGTTATATGATTGTTAGTTTGTATTGCCATTTGTTTGTATATAGGAGAAACCATCATTTGTTTAGTAGCTAGGGTGAACTACCATTTATTTAGTAGGTAGGAGTGAAATGATGTTAATTTCAAACTTCACGGTGTTTCTTTGACACCACTTGTGAGAAGAGGTGACCACAACATTAAGTCAGGAGCAACCAAACTCCATGTACTTGTGTGTTTACAACCATAACCCTCAACCAAACGCCACATAATAAATGGCCTCATGATACAGTGCACACAAGCAAATGAAGTAGGAAGCATGCTTTAGATCATGTATTACCTCAGTCGGGCACAACCAGGGGACAAGAGCTCGGAGGCCAACACGGCTGCATGTAAAACAGGGCATAAGCCCTTGAAATAATTCGAAACGTCTGATATGAAATCTCGTCATGCACACAAGATGAGAAACCACAACCTCGACATCCGAAGGAGATGGCAATAATGTACGTTGAACTCCCTTGACATTGTCTCAACTAATGAACACGAGGAGGATCGGATCCCGGAAGACTACGTCAAAGATGAAGTGATGCCCCTGGGAGAAAAACATAAGATAAACTACTAGACGAAGCTGGGGCAGTGGGATCCGTCCTATGTATAATTTCTTTGGCCTATAATGCATGTATTCTCTGCCAGGTGATGGTTGATTTTCCCCCTAAAAACAATCAGATATATTAAATAAATGAATACTATAAACACCCCAGAAAAACTAATAAAAAGTGACATCCCTAGGTCAACTATTTTAATCCCTCCAAAACCACAGATGGTGCGTTGTCGCATACACTCCATTGTTGTAGCAATCATGCAATTGTTGATAGTGGATGGGAAGTCATCAAGGGCAAGGCCTCGCCAGACCACCGCCCTGGAGAGCAAACCATCATTGCCAGAAGAGTTGCATATCCAAGACATGCCAACACCGAAGGCCGCAATGGCGTTACGAAGAATAGGCCGGAGGACTAAACTGCAAAGTAAAAGTTGCCACCACCGTCACGCCAACATATCCTGCTGACCGTAACCTCTCTGGCCAGAATGGTCAGCAGTAATATAGGATATCATGCCATGGATGTCGATGCGGACGATGAAACTAAGATGAACATACTCGAGGGTATCTTGTTCGCCATATCGGCACCGTCACCACTGCCAATGAGGCGACACTAGAAAAGACTTTATTAGCGCACCACTAGAATAAGGGATGAAGCGACGAACAACAGAAACATAACTAAAAGCATTAAACTGAAAAAACTATAACTCCATCTGGTAGAACGAAGTCTGCCCCCACTCCTAAGCGGACAAAACCAACAGAGGAGGAGGGAGCTGATGACTTACCTACGGAGGAGAGGTGGTGGCGCGGTGCCACCTATCCTACGTAGGTAGGAGAGGTTGCCTTTCTTAAGGATTGAGGAGGAGCGTGCAGAGAAAAGTAAAATATCGATGTTTGATCGTTGGTATACATATTATAATAGGACCAAGGATCCCACAATGTTCCCGAAACCAAGTTTCTCAGAAAAGGCCTTGTATACATATTATGAAGCGTGAAAACTTGATGATGGTTGATATTTTTTCCCCAAAAACATTCGGATCTATTAAATAAATGAATAATATAAACACCCCAGAAAAACTAATAAAAAGTGACATCCCTAGGTCAACTATTTTAATCCCTCCAAAAGCGCATATGTTGCGTTATCACGTGCACTCCATTGTTGTAGCCATCATGCGGAGAAAGGTAAAATATCGATGTTTGATCGTTAGTATACATATTATAAAAGGACCAAGGATCCCACAAAGTTCCCGAAACCAAGTTTCTCAGAAAAGGCCTTGTATACATATTATAAAATGGGCCTTGTATACATATTATAAAATGACTTAACAAAACAAACGTTAAGAAGGAAATTGCTAATGGAGCTCGAACTCCATGGAGCCCGAAATTTGAAAAATTCAAATTGTTTTGT
>NC_041393.1:627263742-627296587 GCF_002162155.2 Triticum dicoccoides | reverse complement strand
GCTGGTCTGTAAAGTTTCATGGTGAAATACATGTCTATAATAACAAAATACTAGTGTATTTCTAGCAAATGTACATGATTTTGTCTTTTGTGCACACATCACATCAAACGTATTACACACATATAGTATACATCTGTAAGTACCTATTTATTCTCACTTTTTTAAAGCTTAAAAGGTCGTTTTTGGATTTTGAAAATTCCAGGAGCTAAAAAGCCTCACTTATGTTAAGATACTGATGGAAAGAGAGAAATGAAGTCCACGTACACTCCGTGACAACCGACAAGCCGCTCTTAGAATTGTTTACCTGAAGGCGACAGACCGTCCATACATTTGATTCACCGATCAGGCATTCTCCGGCGTGAAATCAGTCAGCATGGGGAACTGTGTGCGTGAGGTGCAAGTTCACGTACTACCACGTATGGATCTCACCTCCTGTCTCATCGATGGAACCAAACACAAGCGCATGCACGCCAACGTGTACTTCTGAAGACGCCGACCACGCATATGTGCAGACAACTCCGAGGTCGCCATTTAGCTGAAGTTCGAATCCTTCCATGGATTGGCCTTCAACATTAGCAACGGGACGCTCAGACGGGTTCAGGCATTCCGTAAGTGTAGGATTTTTGCATAGCAAACAGAGAAGTGGATGAGTGAAACAATCAAGAACTGTGTGCCGTGGCCCCAGTAGCTGTGGCTGAAGGAGGCTCGCGGCCAGCAGCGGTCTGAGTGGCCCAACTTGAACGAAGGGTGCCGAGTCCGAGTAGCAGGCGGCCACGAGCTAGCTGGTTCCCCGATCTCGCGTCGTCGGTTCCTCTGCCGAGCGGGGCCCGGACGGAGCACAGGCACGTTCACGTTCAGCTGATGGGGTCGGCAGGTCGGCATGCGGCGCGGTCCGGCGGTGATGAGCTAGACAGCGACCGACACGAGTCAGGACCGGCCCTCACGATCTGCACAAGGTTTTCTCCGAAAGAAAACAGAGATTAACCTAGTGCGACATGGAAACCAAGGGATCTATTCGTTGCTAATTATTCCTTGTTAGACGATGCAAGGGACAAATAGTCGTCTGTCTAATTCCGCAACACTCCTCAACCTCTTTTCATGTACTGTGCGGTGCGGAGCGCACATGAAAAAGAAAACACATTTAGGATAACTAGCAGAGTGGCCCGCTCAATGCGCAGGCTAGAACTTTGCGCGGATAACATCCTAAGGTTCAATTATTTTGTTTTAAAATTTAATATGAATCAATAGAACGTAAATTACAAGATGTGCAATATTTATGGAGTTAATCATTTATCAAAAAATATGGGTAACATTTTTCATTAAATTTATCTGTGCTTTAATTTGTTGTATCTTTTATAAAACAGATTGTTCCATTGTTTACTGTTGACTGATCATTGTAAATTCCATAATAGTTTGAGGACCCGTGCCACTATTTTCATGTCATTTTATCGCTCTCTTACTTTTTCTTTTGTCCAATCTTCTATTGAATTGTGTAAGTCAAATAGTAATACGGTACACCATTGTTCTGAAACCGATCCAACCTGGAGGCTTCAAATGGCATTTTCTAATGACGCGAGTCGACAACGGCACGTCAAGTTGCATCTTGGGAGGGGCATGGCAGGTCATCGCATAGTCGTGGCGCCAACAACAGCTATGTGTGAGAGGATGAGATGAAAGGCAGTTTGTTAATCCTACTGCTCATCTTTCCCATAGCATTTTTTATTATAATGAAGCATATACCGATTCAATCGATCAACTTCCCTTTGGGCTTCACAGGTAGCAACTGAGATTGCGGAATGTGACGTGTTAGAATACGTGCGGGTACACTAATTGACAGATTGTATAATCACAAATGCTTGTGACTTGACTATGTGCAAAGTAAATTGGATGGATTGCGTATTATTATAAAAATCTAATATATTGTACTACTTCATTAGGTTAATAGCCCACCAGTTCAGCGATAGCATGTTATTTTACATAATTTTTAACTTATTCTGTTCCCTTTTCTCTCTGCAATGCTGTAACATATAGTGAACCTCATTAGTTTAATGAGGGCCCGCTGGATCAGAGATGAATTATTTGCTATTTTGGGAGAATATGTAGTGTGCTTTTCTTTTTTTATTTCATCTCAGCCGGTGTACAACACAAGGGAAACCTCTTTAATAGAATTCAATTTATTGAATCAACAAAAAGAATTGTATGTACGCTATGTGTGCGAATGTCATCTTATACTCAGATATGGTGTTTCTACATGTCATTTAGCTAGTCGGTCATTGATATATCAAGAATCATTAGAAACACTACACATTTAGAAGTATAGAAGTATATTGGGTGAAACTTATTCCATTGTTTGCACTATAGGCTTGATTGTGCGTGATAATAGACTATCAAAATTTTCAACTGATCAGTGGTTTGTAGGTTACATGGCTAAGTTATAAAGACTTTCCAAAACTATGTGTTTGAGTCATCTAAAAAATAAATTAGTGCAAAACTATACATGAAGGATTTATGTAGGTATGAAGAAGAGGTGGTCATGAAGTATGCTAGCAAAACACGAACATCAGTGGGGCATGAAGGCGATCTATATAGACTGATAGAATAATTAGCTATGCACGCTCTTACGAAAACAATCTACTCCATACCCTGACTGAAGTTTAAAAGGGCAGGCTAAGTTATTTTGTGGGGGCTACTCCATCAAGTATGACAAGTTAAAGCGGCTGTTCTAGAATCATGAGAAATAGTAATCACCAATCGGGCACATCTTTTGTTTTTGCAAAAAGGGTACCATCGTTTTATCACATATATACATGCAGACAACCAAGTAACGGGACATCATATTAATAATTTATCATAGAGAAGTAGAAAAGGTGGAGAAATTTTGTCAGAGTGAAGAACTTACGGATGCCCCTTGACACAGTGGTTGTCGTCATGCCCTCTGCCATGATTGCCGAGCTGTTGAGTGCTGCTTCTACAGCCACAGATCAACTCTCGTAATACAACATATTTGCACCCGAAGAGGCCACTTATCGCCTTACTCCTTCCTCGTGGTGGTTGCAGCATCTAAGCATCTGAAGGTGGGTGCTTGCCCCTGTCTTCCTCCTGGCTCAGAGTAGCGATTTTAGTTCGCAAGTGGTCCTACGCGAGGTGATTCTGAAAGGCTAAAATTTTGTAGGTATGCTGCATTTTAGCACTAATTAGTGGTAAACTTTAGCTCTATTCATGGTTCAGTGGCGTGCTTAATGATTTTCCTCATTTAGATTAACATGTACATAGCAAGATATGTGTTCACAATTGTTTCATACATGTAACGACATGTTCCTTTTTATTCTGCTGAATCTCTATATCTCTCGTCTATCTATATGTAATCTGCTGATTCGTTGATTATACCAAATTCCAAGTGATTAAGGATGGAGATGAATGAACGTACCAGGAGAGTAGCTCAGCTAGGCTCAGTGCATCAGCACGTCTTGCTTGTGCGTGTCATGCATGGACATCTCCCACCAGCCAGCTCGTCAGGTCCACAGTGTGGCCATTGCCCTCTGTGCCGTAACGCTCCAGGAACGCTAAACTGCCGTAATAGTCTAGCAAGCTCTCCAAGACTTGGGCCGCGGCTCGTGGGGCTTCGTGTGTGTAGCGAGTATACGCGTGACTGTGTGAGGTTCTGCATTGTGGCAGCGTGCGGTCCATATGGGCCTGAAGATGTTCAAGCTTGACCTTCAACTCTGTAACCCTGCTATTTTGTCTTTTTTTGTCATCATTGAGTCGGCAGTTGGTATTTTTTCCTATTTCACCTTGGAGCCAATGAGTTGTGAGAAAAACTTTTCCATGGCATAGGTGAGTAATTACTTTGATTTTTAATGCAAACAGTTTTTTTTGGAGATCCATTGGTTGAGATTGAACATTAAATTTAATTAATGGCTGGATGTTTCTAATTTTTATGAGATTTTCTAGATAATTTTTATTTTTCTGGTTGTCCGTCAAATACTTTTTATATATAATAGATAGATGTCACGAGAGCAAGGAATCGTGAGAATTTGAGCATTATGTTGAACCCTTGGGATTAGCTGGCTTTGAGAAGCTACAATATTGCTGACTCCGCTCTTTGTGAACTACCAGATTAGATGCTACAGGATATATGTACAGTCATAATAATACATTGCTGTGATTCCTGACTTCATGCACAGTAAAATTGATCTGGGTTGCTAGTTTTTAATCTGATGGATCGTGGAGGGAAAGTCAGGCTACCGTAGGCTTGACTTTGCTCTCCAAAGTAAACAAATCTAAACTGCGTTATCAGTTAACTAGATCTGACCGTCTCTCTTTGTGCAAGGACTAGTCATAAACCTTCTCGCCTCCCGATACCTCTCTTGCCTAGGGTAAGGAAATAACAAGAGAATGAATCGGCAATTTGCTCGAACAAGCAACCCTAAACCTCAATTGATTCCTCATCTCTCTCAGGATGGGAATGTGGCATATATAGGATGGACTAGCAAAGAGATTGAGAAGGATTCTAGAGGTAGCTCCGCCTCAATTTGATTTTAAAGAAAGCACAAAAATGATGTGTAAATAGTGAATGCGAAGTTGGCAGTGTAAAGAGTATCCACGTACACTTCTTAAATACACATCATTTATCATTCTTCTCAAGTTATGCAATCCGGCAGTAAAGAGGCAGACAGCGGCGGACACAAGGCAGGCCGGCCCTTGCGATCTGCGCAAGGGTGTCTCTGAAAGAAAATAGAGATTAACCTCAGTATAACATGCCAACAAAGACATCTCTATTCGTTGCTAGTTATTCTGTAGACGAGTCGACGGTCAAACAATTGCTAGTTATTCAGTTGTCTAATTCGACTACACCACTGAATTTCTTTTCTTTAGCTGTGTGGAGCACGTGAAAAGAACGTACGTATAAGACAACATTGTGGAATTTGTAGAAGCGTCTCAACTCCCGTAACATGGGAGCCCGCGTGGTATATATTGATTGAGGCGAGGCCGCTCTCGCAGAGGCATACAGGATTAGGTCGTTCAACAACCAGAGAGATACATGGAGAGATAGAGGAGAATATAAAGATAAAAGATAACCATGCTAACAACTAGAGAATATATCTCCTAACTACTCCAAAGCCTTGGCCACCAAGCAATGTCGTGACACATGTATGTTGCCGTGACATATGTATGTTTAACACTCCCCCATAATCACAACTATGACAAGTTGAGATTACGTTTAAACTCTTCAAAACCTTTGGACGGCAATGCCTTTGTGATCCCATCTGCAAGCTGATTTTTGGAAGGTATAAATCTGATCTCAAGCTGTTTATTGGCAACACGTTCTCTTACAAAATGGAAGTCTATTTCAATGTGCTTTGTCTTGGCATGAAAGACTGGATTAGCAGATAAATATGTAGCACCAAGATTGTCACACCACAAACAAGGAGGCTGAGTCTGAGTCACTCCAAGTTCTCTGAGCATAGACTGAACCCAAATGATTTCTGCCGTTGCATTTGCTAATGCTTTATACTCTGCTTCTGTACTTGACCTGGAAACAGTAGCTTGTTTTCTTGCACACCATGATATCAAGTTAGGTCCATAAAAGATAGCAAAACCACCTGTTGACCTTCTGCCATCTAAACAACCAGCCCAGTCTGCATCTGAGAAGGCACTGACATGTGTGGAAGATGACTTGCTGAATGTAAGACCCAAGTGTATAGTGCTTCTTATGTACCTGAGAATTCGTTTTGCAGCTGTCCAGTGAGCTGTGGTAGGTGCGTGAAGATACTGACACACCTTATTGACTGCAAAAGAAATGTCAGGTCGAGTAAGAGTCAAGTACTGAAGTCCACCAACTAGACTCCTGTAACCCGTAATATCCTCTTGGTGCAGAGGTTGTCCTTCTGTCAAGGATAAAGGTTCTGAACTAGACAAAGGTGTTGGTGAAGATTTACAATTCTGCATGCCAATTCTACTTAGCAGTTCAGTAGCATACTTTGCCTGAGATAGATGAATACCATTACTATGTTTCTTGACCTCAGTGCCCAAGAAGAAATGCAGGTCTTCCAAGTTCTTGAGTGCAAACTCAGAGCCTAGATCCTTAAGTAATGCTGTCACAGCTCCATCAGAAGGGCTAGTGACAATTATGTCATCAACATATATTAAAACAAATATGGATGTTTTGTGCTTGTTATAGATGAACAAGGAGGTGTCAGGTTTTGATGGAACAAAGCCAAGTGACTGAAGTTTCATGCTTAACCGTGAATACCATGCCCTGGGTGCCTGCTTCAACCCATACAAGGCCTTATCAAGCTTGCAGACATAGGATGGTGCATCTTTATCTTTAAACCCAGGAGGCTGTTTCATGTACACTTCCTCTTCCAGAACACCATGAAGAAACGCGTTCTGGACATCTAGCTGCCTCAGACTCCATCCCCTGGACACAACTATTGATAACACAAGACGGATTGTTGCAGCTTTAACAACAGGACTAAACGTGTCCTCATAATCTATTCCATACCTTTGCTTGAAGCCCTTGGCTACAAGTCTTGCCTTGTATCTATCTATGGTACCGTCAGACTTCTTCTTGATTCGATAGACCCACTTACAATCAATTAGATTTCTGCCTGGTCGAGGGGGCACTAGGTGCCATGTTTTATTTTTACGCAACGCCGTGATTTCATCTTCCATGGCCGCCTTCCACCTAGGATCACCAAGTGCTGTCATTAAACTGTTAGGTTCACCAGTTGTGCAGGACATACCAATTTTGGAGAATTTTTTGTAGTTTAAACGATTAGTAATTCCCTTCTGTAGCCTAGTGCACGGCGCCACAGGAGAAACCACAGGAGACGGAGCCTCAGGAGATCCACCAGCCGCATCAGCCTCAGGTGCTGGCGACTCAGATCCCGAGGAGGATTGTGTCGCGCCTGTGGGCGACCGCCTCGGAGGTGAAGCAGCGGGCCCGGTCGAATCTGGTGCAGTGGCGGGCCCTGGCGAAGCCGACGCGGGCCAACGAGGTGAGGTGGGCTCAGGCGCGCGGATATCTGTCCGCCACGCGTCGTCAGGCGGTTGGCGCGGAGCGACGCCGTCGTTGTCCTGATCACGTGCCCGCTCGAGGCGCTCGGGCCCCGAGGCGCGACCAGGTGCTGTGCGCCCGGATCCCGGAGAGGATATTGGGTCCAGCCGTAGGGATCCCGAGGCGGATCCTCCTCGATTTGCGTCCGTGTCGCCAGTCAGGGGGCACATAAAATCACGTCTGTTTGAACTGCAATTTTCCTCTTCATCTGAATTTAAATCTACAGCAGTAATCTCAGGCATAATATGATGATTAGAGGCAAGTTGGTCAGTACTATTATTCTCTCCCCCATGATCAACGCCGGTCAAGGTGGAGGGCAAAAGAAGAATTTCTTTGCGAAGCAAAGCGCCGGCATTTGGGTGGAGTTTGGCAAAGGGAAACACCGTTTCATCAAAGACAACATCTCAGGAGATATACACACGTCCCATGGCTACATCAAGACACTTAACACCTTTATGTTGTGCACTGTAGCCTATGAAGACACATTGTGTTGATCGAAACATAAGTTTCCTATTATTATAGGGACGAAGGTTAGGCCAACATGCGCAACCAAACCACTACTAGGAAAAGGCCTACTAATGGCGCACCTAATTTGGCCATTAATGACGCATTAGTGGTGCGCCATTAGTGGCACGCATTAGTATATTTTACTAATGGCGCACCACTGGTGCGCCACTAGTATCTGGTATACTAATGGCGGATCTCAGATGCGCCATTAGTATATACAACAGTGCGCCATTAGTATGCCTCCCAGGGGGCCATGTATACCCAGGTGCTTTGGCATACTAATGGCGCACAACAACAATATGCGCCATTAGTAACTTCGGCATACTAATGGCGCACTGTTTAATGATGCGCCATTAGTATCCTTTGGCATACTAATGGCGCACTGTGATGTGATGCGCCATTAGTATGAATATTAGATTTTTTTTTTATTTTTTAATTTTCCGTTTTTTGCACAGGTTACAAAATGTATAATTGAACAAAATATAGACAGCACACATCAACAACAGATTCATCGAATACAATAGAAGATTAGTCTCTGAATACAATTCATCATATTAGTCTCTGAATACAATTCATCATATTAGTCTCCGAATTGAAAAGACCGAACAAAGATAGAACATTATATTACAAGTCTCGAGACCGCGAGTAGCGAGTTTGTCTTCACATTACAAGTCGATATCGATCATCTAAACTACCATCACATAGAAGAGAGCTACGGTCATCACGATGAGCATCATCACGACGAAACTCGTCTTCATCCGGTTCCTCCAACGCTCCCTCCCCTCTCCCGCTAGATAGCGGGCGTATCTAGATTCGGCCTCGGCCCTAGTGGTGTACCCTTTGTAACTGTTACCGCTGAATCGGTGAACCTGTCTCCGACACTCCTCCCAGTCGTCGTAGACTCCGGGAACCTTACCCTTGTACACGACATACGACGGCATCGCTATGCACTAGCCAAACGAAACGTTAGTACCAATTCACAGACAATACATAAGCAATATATAAGTATGCAACAGAACGATCGGAAGAGAAAAGCAAGACATTAATAGCATCGATTACATCTAAGTTGAACGACTCTCGAAACCAAAGAGACATACTACAAGTTCATTAAAGTTTAACTACAATATGAGCCAATCGATGTTTCAGAACTAGACACAGCATCACTGCTTTCGACTCGACTCAAGGGACCGGAGCGTGGATGAAGCCGCCGTCTATCGTGGGAGTCATCAAAGAACGGGCGTTGTCAGCCTGCATTTGTAGCATTGTGTCGATGTCACTGTTGGACGGTTGATTTATGATGTAGAACTACCCCGAGGTACGAAGGACATCTTGATGGATGATTTCTGCAAACTCCGACTGGATGCGAAAGAATTGTTGTCTGATGTCCACGTCCTGGATTGCCGACACGCTCACGGCCCAATCTTTGAGTTTACTCGGTAGCAGAAGTTGATGATGGTCCCATACAATCGCCCGCATGTGATGGATGGCGTAGTAGGCACCCTTCTGACCGCCAGGCGGCTGCTTGACGCAGCAGAACATCGTATTGTGGGAGAACACGTGCTTGCCGTACTTACGAATAGGCCTGGTGAAGGTGCCTCCAGATTTGGCGTAGCCGGGGAGAACATCATCAAGAACCTTCTTGACATTTGTGTAGTCTACGTTCGACTGACGGTCCGGGTCAAAATACGTGGCCATGGAATATTTGGGGCTTAGGAGGATGAGCGTGCAATGTGTGTCACTGCAGAAAACACGGAATATTAAAAGAAAAACGATCAAAATCTAAGAATTCATATGTTACGGCCCGGTTGAGGGGGGGACTTACTCGGGAAAGTAAGGCACGAGGAAGTTATCCTTATCTTGGTTTGCCAGAATGACGCCTTCGAGGTAAGAACTCACGACTTGCCGGTCCCCAGCGCTGCCCAAGATCTTGGCACGCATGTAGAAGGGGTCGACTATCACGATGTCCGGGGTCTTGTCGCGAATGATCCGCATCTCCATACTCAGCGAAAATAGCCGAACGAAGGTGTAGTGCAGCGGATGAAGGTTCAACATAGCGTGGATGTCATCAAACCGTAGGACGATCGTACGCCCGATGGAGTTATCCACAAAGCCCTTGCCCTCTGGCACCTTGGCCGCGAAAACCGGGTATGCCACATCCTTCTCTCTGAGACGCTGCTTCTCCAAAGAAAGAACACTGTCATGCAGACTCCGCATAGCACCGGTTGCAGCATTGAGCATATTTGTTGGTAGCATCGCCCTACCCGCCACATGCACCCTCCTCGAGATATCCTTAGGTGAAGGTGGCCCGTCCTGAGCACGGATCGTACTCGGTGCCGGCTGGCTCGCAACCTTGTTAGTCTTCCTTTTGCGTGCCTTCTTCTTCTCCTGTAATGGGACCGAGTTCTGCTCACAGACCGCCTTCTTGAGTGTGCTGGGGATGATAATATTTCGCACCTCGCCTATCTGAGGCTCGGTGAAGTCGGCAGCTGGAGGCGTCTCCTGAGAGCTGAACGGCAGACGACGCCTGTTGCAACTTGGCTTCTCCGCGGTACCAGCTAGATCGCGCACGTCTTTTGTTGGGTTGGGTTCTTGAGAAGGAGGCCCCATGAAGTCGCCATCGTACCCATGTTCGGCAAAGTACTGATCAACGTTGCCAAATGTATCGTCGTCGTCGTCGTTCTGATCCTGTGCCATATGCATGTTTGGATCCAGTGGCATAGGGATGTCCGGCACCGTTGCGGCGGTCTTGCCATGGGGCCGACTTGGCGCCGGCACGATTGGCGGTGTTGTCTTTGGGGTGGTGTCCCCCGCCCCCAAACGAATCTGGCTCTTTGGCCAAAGCAGGGGCCAGCTCAGGCAGGCGCTGAGGGTCATCACGTCATCATCGTCGGCCCCGACGGGTCAAATCGGAGGTAACAACTCGTCGCAGCCTGGCAGCACCCGAACCAGTTCAACCCTAAACAAGTTGGGTGGCATCTGGGTACCGTGGAACAAGGGGTTGCCCGGTTGAACGATTTTGCCCTTGGCGACATCGACCAACTCGTTGTTCATGAAGTGCAGGAGAGTGCACGGAACGTCGGCGGCGCCCTGCGAAAACATGTAGGGCGTCAGGGATGCCCAGTCAAAGGCAAGGAGATGAAGTCCTTGGCCGAGAGAGGCTTAATTAGTTACCGTGATGATGGCATCGAGCTCGGCTAATGTCGAGGCACCGCCAACAGCGGGCGTGCAGTTGACGGAGGGGCCGCTTGCTGCAGAGGTGCCGGCCGGCGTACACCCGGGTGCATTAAGCTCCCGTGCCGGTGTCGGAGACACCAATGCCGCCTCCGCCGGAGACACCAATGGCCCCGCCATCGTATTCTGCGAGTTGCTGGCCGTGAAGCTAGGAATCGGGGGCGGCCCCTGTTGGCCGCCCGCAATCCATGCACTCAACCCCTTGATCAAGGTAGGCACAATGGCGGTGATCGTCGCTCCGAGTTGTTGTTGCACTTGCTCTTGGACAATCTCCGGAATCCGCGCCACTTGTGCCTTGAGTTCTTGAACCTCGCGCGCCTGGCTTTCCGAGCTGGTCTTTTTCTCCTTCCGCACACCAGCGGTATAGTATGACCCCCATTTTGTGGACAAGCCTTTGCCGGCCACATGACCAGCTGACATCGGCTTACTGAGCTTATCCTTGTTCTTCATTACATTCAACACCCTATTTAGAGTGGTGTCCCAAGGGTTGCTCTTAGTCGACCCCGCGCTACTGCTTTCAGTCGCCTACGGAAGGAATGTGAACCATTTAGAAATTTGGCTTCATTAATTAGAATGCAACCATATGGAGCTAATTACGTGGTGGTGTATTCCTTACCAGAACAAGCTCAAGCGCCCTGGTCTTCGGATCCGTGGTAAGCTCCTTTGTTATCGGGTCCTCCTTGTACCGGGCCCTGACATAGTTCCTGGTCTGCTTGTTACCGCTGTATTTCTCGAAGCGGGGCGATAGGCCTTGCTTGGCACGCTCCGCGTCCTCCTTGTCCCATATAGGCTCCGCCACTCTGTAACCGCCGGGACCGAGTTTGTGTTCCCCTAAGTTCAACTCCCGCATTTCTTTCCCCCACTGACTTGATTCGGAGTTTGCGGTGCTCGAGCAATTGATCTTGAAGTCATTGTAGTCATCTTCGGTGATCGAAGGATTTTTCTCCTTGATCTTCTCATAACTCTCACCTTTCTCGATCATTCTCTTCACATTGCTTTTCCAAGTAGACAGGGCCTTGCTCATCTTCGTGAGGGCAGCATTGTTCACTTTATTCCCTTTGAGGCTTCTGTTTTCAAATTCAGCGGGGAACTTGTATTGTTCGTGCAGCTTCGTGAAGAGGAGGTTGCGCAAATTCCCTTGGTCAGGATGCCTCAGGTTCTCGGTGTTGATCGAGACGGTGCTCCGGAGAATGCACCTGAGCTGAAGCAAGTACCCCTTGACTATTCGTTCGGGCGCCGTTGGATTCCCGTCGGAGTCCACTTCAGTAACTTCCTCCTTGAGGGTGCGGAGCACGGTCGGGTACCGGTCCTTCCGTTGCGTCTTCGGTTGGCTGCCATCTGTGTGTGCGCCGTCATCATTAGTGGTGGCATCCTCGGCGGCACCATCAGTGGTGGCATCAGTGGGGTCATCCTCGGCGGTACCATCAGTGGTCTCAGGATCGATGGGGAAGGCGGCGTCCTCATACAAGTGAGGTTGTTCCTCCATCTCCTGGGACAGCTTCCAGAATGCCTTGCCACCCGAACCCCCGGCCTCATCGGAGTTGGCCATGTTTCTCTCTAAATAGGAACAAAGTTTGGTCAAAAAGTTGGTTATTGTCAAGGAACAAGATCATGGTCTCATCATTTAGGGTTTGTCGACACCGAGGCATCCTAAAAGCTAAGCTTTTATCATTGAGGGTTTTTCGACGCCGAGGCACCCTAAAAGCCTAAGCTTTCATCATTAGTCACAAGTACCCCGGCCCATGCATTAGTCACAAGTACCCCATATGTCCTATTTTTAGCAAAGTCATGCTAAAATTCACGGAAAATTTCAGCATGACCTTTGCTGAAAATAGGACATATGGAGTACCCGAATTTGCTGGAACGGAAGTTAATCGACATTCCAGCAAACTCAAGGGCCTCTCGGGTGGACAAGGCAAAAAAGGCCTCCATCACAACATGGAAAATACATTGGCATGTGAAGAGGTGAAACAATATATGCATCTCCAAGCAGTATCATTCAACATTTTGGACAAACCACTACAAGCAATACTGGATCAGATACAAGAAGAATGTGAGAAAATGCAGACAAATACTAACAGATTGAGGTGTTTAACTTGCGGTGCTCTCTGTGCTATTAACATGTCAAGTCAAAACCTTTTCTGGTTAGTAAGTGTTTCTTGAGCATATGTATGTAGTAAGTGTTTCTGCTCTCAGTGTTTTAGAACACATATTTTAGCTACCTAGTACCAGTGCTATTACCCAGCAGTTAATTAGCCTTTGCTTTTGCTTTTGCTTTTCAGTGCCAAATTCTAGCTAGTACCAGCAAATTAACATCTAGCAGCAATCATTTTCAAATATATATACACTGGACATTTTAATATTAACCTAAGGAAAAATGAATAGTTAGGTTAATTACCCACTGTTAGTTATTCAGTCTGATGCTTTGTCCTAGCAGTAGTAGCAGTTTTTCTTCTTCATTAATTGTACTAGCAGTTTTATTTTCTTCTTCATTAACTGTATTAGCTATTTACTAGCAGTACTAGCACTTGGATCATATGCTAACGCTACATTGATACATCATTGTCAGGACCCCGACTCAATGCCACATCGATCTAGCATGTAACACCTCATATCACTTTGCGGCCTCACGCACGGTATTCCCACGGGTGTCGCCTTACCTTTGCCCGGGACCGTTTGCGCCTTTTGGCACACGTATATGACAGTGTCGCTAGCATCCATATGATAAGGAGCCCGGGCTGACATGGCTAGTCGTAAACCCAAAGTGGCACAGACTTACAGGGACAAGCATCCATGACCCAGCATCGAACGTGTCGGTCATCAGCGAGTGAATCCAGGCTGTAGCACTGGGCTAGCAGGACTCCGGTGAACCGGGCTGTAGCGGGCTAACAGGACTCCGATATTCATCGCGTGACATTTCCCCGAAGGGACAGACACAGGAACGAAGAAGGACACATGCCGGCCAGCCTAAGTGTTCCGGAGCAGTAGCAAGCTACCATGGCTCAGTGAAACACTAGGAGACATTTCCCGGTAAGAGAGGCTACTAAGGATAAACAACTAGATGGTCAGATCCCACACATACCAAGCATTTCAATAGCATACACACAATATGCTCGATATGTGCAATACAACATGGCATCACAAAATGACTCTACGACTCAAGTATTTATTCAATAGGCTCCGAGGAGCGAGATATTACAAACAGGGGTCTCACGACCCAACATTCAGAGCATACAAGTCAAAACACAAGCGGAAGCTATCATGTCTGAGTACAGACATCTAGAAATGAAAAAGGCTGAGAAGCCTGACTATCTACCAGATCCTGCCGAGGGCTCAAGATCGTAGCTGAGGTAACAAGCTAAACGTCGAAGTCCACGCGAAACTACTAGTGAGACCGAAGTCTCTCTGCAAAAACATAAAATAGGCAAACGTGAGTACAAATGTACCCAGCAAGACTTACATCAGAACTATCTACATATGCATCATTATCAACAAAGGGGATGGTGGGGTTTAACTGCAGCAAGCCAGCTTTGACTCGGTGGCTATCCTAAACTTCGACTGCAATGTAACTCTTTTGAGGTGGCGCACACGAGTCCACATATTCACCATATCAATACACCACTATGGAACCGCTCTCGTCTCCCTACGAGAACGCCATCCATAGCACTCACGCTTATCTTGCGTATTTTTAGAGTATCCACTTTCACTTGTCTATGAACTGATATAAGCAACCCAGAAGTCCTTTACCGCGGACACGGCTATTCGAATAGATGATGTTAACCCTGCAGGGGTGTACTTCTTCATACATGTTTCCACCACTTAGCGTCTGCACACGACATGTGCTCGGCAGACTTCAAGCGAAAGCCGACGTGGGTGTAGACCACGACCTACCTAAACACTCAAGGCTCTAGTCCAGGTTTATCGCCTATTCGGGTTCCATCCATGAGGAGATCCGGCCGGAGTTTCGCTCACAGCCCCAAACGATGTGAACAGGGTTCCCGAGACACCAAACGGGCGCCCGGTACACCGTGCCACGTACCTACCGCATCACAGCCCACCCCTACGGTCAGCGCTGTCCACGGCCTCCAGTAAGCTACAAACACCAGAAACTACTTGCAACTCCTGGACAGAGGACTAGGGTGAATAAGAAGTCGAGCGGGGTCATATTTCAGGGCCCAATGTATGGTAGTAGCTGAATCATGGATCACAAACACAGAACTCAGTTCCTGAGGACGGCTTCAATGAGACAACCCACCATGTACTCCTACATGGCCTCTCACCGCTACCTTTACCAAAACGTGTTCATACACTTAGCTCACACACAGTAGGACATGTTCACACGCCTCTGATTCATCCCCGATGAATCAGACCTGACTCAACTCTAAGCAGTAGCAGGCATGACAAACAAGCAAGAATGAGTAGGCACAACAGGGCTCAAACAACTCCTACTCATGCTAGTGGGTTTCATCTATTTACTGTGGCAATGACAGGTCATGCAAAGGATAAAGGGGTTCAGCTACCGCAACAAGTAACAGATGAATCGTTGTTGTCCTAATGCAGTAAAAGAGAGCAGGAGCGAGAGAGTGGGATTTTATCGGAATGAACAAGGGGGTTTTGCTTGCCTGGCACTTCTGAAGATAACATTGAGTCTTCATCAGTGTCAACGATCACATCATCGGTATCACGTCTATCGAGAGGGGACAAATACCGGCAACACAGAAGGGAACACAATCAATGCAATGCACAATATGATGCATGATCATGACATGGCAAAATGAATGTGTTTTGGGCTAATGCAACTAGCAACAGATTAAATGAAGTTGGTTTGAATACAAGATTCAAATTCAAACTCCATATGTGATTATTCAAATGCCATTTAATTGATTTGTGCTAAACAGCAGCTATAAGTTGTTCTAACATGCATGAAAATGGTACAGATGGATTCCTTGAATTTTTCTGATAATTTTTCATATATAAATTATTTAATTTGGAGTTACGGTTAATTTTCTATGATTTATTGAAGTTTAGAATATATTCTGGAATTATAAATCATTTTCTAATTTATTTTAATTCCAGAAATACTTTACTGCGTCAGCATGACATCACCTTGACGTCATCAGGTCAACGGGGCAGATTCAGGTCAAACCTGACCAGTGGGGTCCACTGGTCAGTGACCCAGTCAACTAACCAGGTTAGTTAGCCCTAACTAACTTAGTTAGCCGGGCGGGGCCCGCATGTCAGTGGCCTATCTAATTAGCTAGGTTAATTAGCGCTAACTAATCTAACACTAATCTAGCAGGCGCCTGGGCCCACACGTCAGGGGGTCAAACCCCGGGTAAAACCCGCCGGAGTTGACCCGCGGCTTGTCGCCGGCGACGCCAGCAACGGCGGAGGGCGTCGGAAACGCTCCTTCGGCGACCAAATCGGCGACTGAGGGTCTCTACGCGTAGCTGGGAGTCGCCCGCATCCATCTGTGCAAACGGCAGGGGCTGAGGTGGCCCGAGCTCACCGGAACGGGGCCCGCGGCGGCGACCGGAGTTCGGGCCAGCACGGGCACGGGGCTACGCTTGGCGAGCGAGCGAGCTGAGAGGCTGGGCGGGCTCCTGGGAGATCCACGAGCTCGAGGTCGTGCTCGGACGCGAGTTCGGTGACCTGCAACGACGGCGGCGACAGGCGTGACGGCGGTGAGCTTCCGCCGCGGTGGCCAGGGGGATAGAGGAGGGATTCAACGGCGGGGAGAGAGGGGTTGGGAGCAGGAGCTCACAGCGGGTGCAGCGGTGGCCTCGGCGAGCTCGGGGAGGCACCGGAGCTCGCGAATCCTCGAAAGTTCGCCGGCGGCCGAAGGTTGGGGGCGAGCTTGAGGGCGACGCTGTAGGGCTTCCGGAGGGCCGTGGATCGGTGGGGAGGAAGAGGGGGTCGGGGCGGAGCTCCCTGGGGCGTCGGTGAGGCGTGGGGTGGCCGGTAGCCACGGTGGCTCTCGTCGGTGGCGGCGGCTCCGTTCGGGTTCGGGCGAGAGAGAGGGAGCAGAGGGGCGGGGCCTCGCGGAAGAGTGAGAGGGGTCCGAGGGGGTGGCGTGGCGCACCTAGCGACGTCCAGGAGCAAACGGCGAGCATGAGGTGGCCGGCGCGTGCGCGCGCGCGTCGGGCACACGCCCTCCTGCCTACTGGCAGGAGGTTGAAGACGGTGGCGACTGCGGTGGGCTGGGCCGCACAGTGCTAGAGCAGCACAGGAGCTGGGCCGGCTCTGGTGGGCTGCACGGGTGAGGCCAGGTAAGTTTCTGTTCTTTTTATCTTTTTCTTCTGTTTTCTTTTATTTAATTCTTTTGCCACTGTTTTGAATTAAAAATAATAATTCAAACAATGCCAAAGCTCCTCTGAATATTTTTATTTTGCTAGATGGACTTTTCCAAAAGCTCATAAAATAATTCAGGGATATTTGAAATTATATTCTAATTATATGAATATAATTCAAATTCAAATAGCTAATGAATTAAATTCAAAGTCCCAAAAATAAATCCTTAAAAATGTTCAATATTTTGGTTGGGACCAGAACCCTTACCAAAAATTATCAAACATTTAAGAAGAGCATTTTGGAGCAATGAATGAGATTTCTAGGGTTTTTGCCCCTCTTTTATTTAAGTTTTTGAGGCTTCCAAAATTCCTCAGTTCAAGTTTCGAAAATATATACATGATGCACACATGAAGCTAGCCTAGAGCACTACCAGCAGCTAGGGATGTGACAACTCACCCCCACTAAACAAGAATCTCGTCTCGAGATTCAAGCGTAGGGTAGGATGAAGGGGAAACGCAAACTAGTACAATCTTCACGATCCAGGTTGCACTTCAAATGGACGTTGATTTGAACACCATCTTTGTCTTGTCGTCTTGCTCTGAGAACTCCAGCTAATCATGACAAGAAGAGGAAAGGAAAACTCTGGAAGGATCGGTCTTCTCGAAGATCGAACAACTCAGGATTAACTCCCGGAATGTGACATAGCAACATCTCTCGAGCTGAGAGACGAAGCACACCTCTAGAGGAATGGAGTGGAACAGATGACGAAGGTTCACTAGGTGGACAATAATTCCACACTTAAGAAGGTGGTAAACGATTGTCAACGTAGCGAGGAGTTGAGTTGCCATGATACCACGAAGAAACATCCTGGAGGAGGGTGATTCATAGATTATTACCCTAAGTGGCAAAAAGAATTACCTTTGATCTAGAGATCATTGAAACTCTTCATACCAGCCTAAGGCAATTCACAACGATCGTTTGGAGGGGGTCGGTAGAATGGCATACTCGGACTTGGATGATGTGGATTACCTTGTTGAAGACAACGTAATGGATGAATTTGCTTATCACCGGAAATGGAAGAGACCCATGGTAGAATGGCACAATGGCGGTGCAAGCTGGGAACAGAATGCAAATGCTGGGAATGATTCTGGTAGCTGGGGAAGAACCCAACAATAGGGAGTGAATTCACTGTTTGAATAGGTCATAGCATTGCCGAGGAAACTGAGAGCAAACCCAGTTAGTGCCGGTGATAACACGTAGCGCTTGTGCGTGCTCTCAAGAACTTGAGCATTTCCATATTCATCAAGGTTTTACCAACATCCGTGTCAAGGATCCTGGCAACACAACTTGCTACCATGATGAATGATGATGGATGATGCAGATGCAAAGGAAGATAACACTTCTCAGATTTCATCTTAGCGAGGCCAAGGAAATAAAATCTGGATGATCGACCGAGAGACATTTAGCACTCCGTTTCTAATGCTCTCCTTGATGTGCTAGTGTATCCCATTCATAGATATGGTTTGATAACTAGAACATCAAGTAAAAGGTCGGACTTCGGGAGCAATAGAATCCATAAGGAACAGTTACGGAGGTAAATCCTACGAAATCCTTATGGGGAGGTGGCCAACTTCTTCAATCAAGATACTACAATAATAGGTCTTTCGGTTGGGTGGTGCTGGCCACGACATCCACTTTACCAGTTATCGAGGAACCAATATTATAGTTCTTGGGGAAATGTTCCAACCATCATATCTACCTGAGATTCAGATCTGGTTGGTGTCAGAATATTCCAGACCCATCGAGTCTAGGAAGAAAAATGAAGGTTTGCAACACAAATCGACGAGATGACGTTGCGGGATTCTCGGGAGATGAACTACGATAGCAAGCTCCAAAACATGAGCTGGTTCTGCTACTAACATGTGAACACGTTGTCCCAGACAAGCATGCCCACATGGTAGTCTTACAATAAAACACTACCAAGTTCTGGTTGGGAACCATCAGCGAGGGTATCGAAGTTCTTTCATAAGTCCGGATTAGCTCTTATGAAGATACTCCTTCTCCTTGAACAAATCAATCAGTGGCTTGGTGTGCTAGGATATACATATGGAATGGAGGTTGCAAGTCTTCAAACCACAGCATTCTTCGCACGTGTGCATGACTGATTTGGAATGATTCCAAGAAAACAACATTGACTTTCTCGAATCCACGGCGGCAACTTGCAACAGATGCACATGAATTAAAGGAAGTCACTACCTTCATCCAAACATATGCTTCATGAGCTAGCATGAACAAATGCTTTCAAAAGTTTCCAACACTAGCTTAATGTTCAACAACATCATGGAGGAGATAAGGATGTTGTCAATGGGCTCAACAACAATTCATCCGGGTTTCCTTTTAAAAGGAATTCCATAGTTAAGTGAACACGGTGATAGCATTGGTCAGACCAAAGATGTAATGGTGTATGCTCGAGGGATCAACCACGAATAAGACAACATTACGAGCATCGTTGGTACTGATTTGATTTGACGATAGCCCACACTCAAATCAAAGGATTGATAAGACAATAGGTCCAGCAACTGATCACAGGGACCAATCGATGAAGATATCATCTTTCTTCAACACACACTACACAAGGATATCCCTTTGGAACGAACTAAGTCAGGCAAGCTTTTATCTTCCAACTCTCCAAGTTGTTGTCTAGCTTAACCAACTAGCTCAGGGGTATCCAACACCGATTCTTGGAGAGAAAGTGGTTCGCA
Organism: Triticum dicoccoides; assembly: GCF_002162155.2. Taxonomy (NCBI): domain Eukaryota; kingdom Viridiplantae; phylum Streptophyta; class Magnoliopsida; order Poales; family Poaceae; genus Triticum; species Triticum dicoccoides. The sequence goes on along the minus strand of NC_041393.1, from coordinate 627,276,736 downwards.
AGAAACCAACTTGATCACGAGCTCAACATAAGAGTCAGGTGACAGCCTGGTGATACTTTCGAGAAGACATTCAGAAAATCACGAACCACCGGTATGTTACTAAGCTCGAGAACAATCTCGCTTTTGAGGGCAAGACGATATAATCAAATGAGTGAGGACTTGACAAGATCCTAACTCATCAATCGAAGGGTGCACCGAAATAAGAACTAGGTAGCACGATAAGTCTTAGAAGGATGATTCAAAAACCAACATGCTAAGAATGAAATTATTATCCTTTAACTACCAAGCAACGAGGTTGCTGGGAGTATTGATTTCACACATCACGATTCATTTCTCGGTATTTCGGTTGCATCAACACGAGGGCCGAGGAATGAACAGTGATGGCAAGAAGTATCACTGTACCAAGAGTTCATGGGATGGTGTGCAATTCCTATAACAATCCCGATATAAAGATGGTAATACTCCAAGGTAGAACAGAACAAAAGCTGGATTAGCAATTTGATCTGCGGAGCACAACTTCTTTGACCCAATCCTGGATATGGAAGAGGTACTGGAGTTTGTTTCTCCAAGTCATTCAGGACAGAATGGCTTGACGGACCACAAGGGTAATAGGCATCGATAAACGAATGCATGCATACCCTTGATATCAATTGATAGACGAAGGTCAGTAGACAACTAAAGAGGGAAAACTCAAAGGAACATATAATTTTCTGAGTTGTGGATGCATAGATTAGTATGTCGAGTGAGATCAACATTTCTTCCAGATAACCCATGCAGAGAGGTAGGACTGGCAGAGTCACGATTTATGAATGGAGATCTCCTCAAGAGTACTCTAATTGTGATCTTTTGATCCAATAAACATCTGCCATAAGCGGTTCATAGTATTTGAAAAAAGGAAATACCACGGACCTCGAGGACTATCGCAAAGTTTCTAATATCCTGAAGGAACTAGCAAATACTATCAACATGAAGTAAGTAGAGTGAATCTCGGGTTCAAAACCCAGGAACAGAATACCTATTACTAAGTAGCATCACGGGATGCTTTCGAGAATGATGGCCAGAATCATCACACTGGGAACACAAATCATGGCTAAATTACTAGATGATCCCCTAAGACACCTAGGGTCATAATAATTATTCCAACATAAAGGTCGAGGCAGTAGAATACCTCAACTCAACAATTAGTGTGATTGAGCTGGCATAAAGGAGCATCGAAACCAGAGGGAAAGGATTTTGCAAATGCATCAGACTATTTAGAAACCTGGAATGACTCGGACAGCATAACGGCTGTAAATGCTCGGAAAAGACTTGAGACATTCACAAAAATGGTGGCATAACCACTCAGAAGCACAATATCAAGGTTTCGAGATCAACAATTAACATATGGAGGTAGTAGGAATTGAACTCAAGCTTAAATCCAACAATCTTATAAGTCTACGGATTAGTAACACGTGATCCTGATGGGAAGAAGAGATAGCCTAGTTCTTAATCCCCGTAGAAGAGAAGATGATGTCTCAGATCAGAAGGCCATGAGGTATAAGGAGTAAAAAGAGCCTTACGTTCCATCCCACAATCAATTCCCTTATATAACTAAAGAATTTCTAGACTCAACTTCGACCAGTTTGGCTTGGTAATCCTACAGGCAGTCAAGCTCTGATACCAACGCTGTCAGGACCCCGACTCAATGCCACATCGATCTAGCATGTAACACCTCATATCACTTTGCGGCCTCACGCACGATATTCCCACGGGTGTCGCCTTACCTTTGCCCGGGACCGTTTGCGCCTTTTGGCACACGTATATGACAGTGTCGCTAGCATCCATATGATAAGGAGCCCGGGCTGACATGGCTAGTCGTAAACCCAAAGTGGCACAGACTTACAGGGACAGGCATCCATGACCCAGCATCGAACATGTCGGTCATCAGCGAGTGAATCCAGGCTGTAGCACTGGGCTAGCAGGACTCCGGTGAACCGGGCTGTAGCGGGCTAACAGGACTCCGATATTCATCGCGTGACATTTCCCCGAAGGGACAGACACAGGAACGAAGAAGGACACATGCCGGCCAGCCTAAGTGTTCCGGAGCAGTAGCAAGCTACCATGGCTCAGTGAAACACTAGGAGACATTTCCCGGTAAGAGAGGCTACTAAGGATAAACAACTAGATGGTCAGATCCCACACATACCAAGCATTTCAATAGCATACACACAATATGCTCGATATGTGCAATACAACATGGCATCACAAAATGACTCTACGACTCAAGTATTTATTCAATAGGCTCCGAGGAGCGAGATATTACAAACAGGGGTCTCACGACCCAACATTCAGAGCATACAAGTCAAAACACAAGCGGAAGCTATCATGTCTGAGTACAGACATCTAGAAATGAAAAAGGCTGAGAAGCCTGACTATCTACCAGATCCTGCCGAGGGCTCAAGATCGTAGCTGAGGTAACAAGCTAAACGTCGAAGTCCACGCGAAACTACTAGTGAGACCGAAGTCTCTCTGCAAAAACATAAAATAGGCAAACGTGAGTACAAATGTACCCAGCAAGACTTACATCAGAACTATCTACATATGCATCATTATCAACAAAGGGGATGGTGGGGTTTAACTGCAGCAAGCCAGCTTTGACTCGGTGGCTATCCTAAACTTCGACTGCAATGTAACTCTTTTGAGGTGGCGCACACGAGTCCACATATTCACCATATCAATACACCACTATGGAACCGCTCTCGTCTCCCTACGAGAACGCCATCCATAGCACTCACGCTTATCTTGCGTATTTTTAGAGTATCCACTTTCACTTGTCTATGAACTGATATAAGCAACCCAGAAGTCCTTTACCGCGGACACGGCTATTCGAATAGATGATGTTAACCCTGCAGGGGTGTACTTCTTCATACATGTTTCCACCACTTAGCGTCTGCACATGACATGTGCTCGGCAGACTTCAAGCGAAAGCCGACGTGGGTGTAGACCACGACCTACCTAAACACTCAAGGCTCTAGTCCAGGTTTATCGCCTATTCGGGTTCCATCCATGAGGAGATCCGGCCGGAGTTTCGCTCACAGCCCCAAATGATGTGAACAGGGTTCCCGAGACACCAAACGGGCGCCCGGTACACCGTGCCACGTACCTACCGCATCACAGCCCACCCCTACGGTCAGCGCTGTCCACGGCCTCCAGTAAGCTACAAACACCAGAAACTACTTGCAACTCCTGGACAGAGGACTAGGGTGAATAAGAAGTCGAGCGGGGTCATATTTCAGGGCCCAATGTATGGTAGTAGCTGAATCATGGATCACAAATACAGAACTCAGTTCCTGAGGACGGCTTCAATGAGACAACCCACCATGTACTCCTACATGGCCTCTCACCGCTACCTTTACCAAAACGTGTTCACACACTTAGCTCACACACAGTAGGACATGTTCACACGCCTCTGATTCATCCCCGATGAATCAGACCTGACTCAACTCTAAGCAGTAGCAGGCATGACAAACAAGCAAGAATGAGTAGGCACAACAGGGCTCAAACAACTCCTACTCATGCTAGTGGGTTTCATCTATTTACTGTGGCAATGACAGGTCATGCAAAGGATAAAGGGGTTCAGCTACCGCAACAAGTAACAGATGAATCGTTGTTGTCCTAATGCAGTAAAAGAGAGCAGGAGCAAGAGAGTGGGATTTTATCGGAATGAACAAGGGGGTTTTGCTTGCCTGGCACTTCTGAAGATAACATTGAGTCTTCATCAGTGTCAACGATCACATCATCGGTATCACGTCTATCGAGAGGGGACAAATACCGGCAACATAGAAGGGAACACAATCAATGCAATGCACAATATGATGCATGATCATGACATGGCAAAATGAATGTGTTTTGGGCTAATGCAACTAGCAACAGATTAAATGAAGTTGGTTTGAATACAAGATTCAAATTCAAACTCCATATGTGATTATTCAAATGCCATTTAATTGATTTGTGCTAAACAGCAGCTATAAGTTGTTCTAACATGCATGAAAATGGTACAGATGGATTCCTTGAATTTTTCTGATAATTTTTCATATATAAATTATTTAATTTGGAGTTACGGTTAATTTTCTATGATTTATTGAAGTTTAGAATATATTCTGGAATTATAAATCATTTCCTAATTTATTTTAATTCCAGAAATACTTTACTGCGTCAGCATGACATCACCTTGACGTCATCAGGTCAACGGGGCAGATTCAGGTCAAACCTGACCAGTGGGGTCCACTGGTCAGTGACCCAGTCAACTAACCAGGTTAGTTAGCCCTAACTAACTTAGTTAGCCGGGCGGGGCCCGTATGTCAGTGGCCTATCTAATTAGCTAGGTTAATTAGCGCTAACTAATCTAACACTAATCTAGCAGGCGCCTGGGCCCACACGTCAGGGGGTCAAACCCCGGGTAAAACCCGCCGGAGTTGACCCGCGGCTTGTCGCCGGCGACGCCAGCAACGGCGGAGGGCGTCGGAAACGCTCCTTTGGCGACCAAATCAGCGACTGAGGGGCTCTACGCGTAGCTGGGAGTCGCCCGCATCCATCTGTGCAAACGGCAGGGGCTGAGGTGGCCCGAGCTCACCGGAACGGGGCCTGCGGCGGCGACCGGAGTTCGGGCCAGCACGGGCACGGGGCTACGCTTGGCGAGCGAGCAAGGTGAGAGGCTGGGCGGGCTCCTGGGAGATCCACGAGCTCGAGGTCATGCTCGGACGCGAGTTCGGTGACCTGCAACGACGGCGGTGACAGGCGTGACGGCGGTGAGCTTCCGCCGCGGTGGCCAGGGGGATAGAGGAGGGATTCAACGGCGGGGAGAGAGGGGTTGGGAGCAGGAGCTCACAGCGGGTGCAGCGGTGGCCTCGGCGAGCTCGGGGAGGCACCGGAGCTCGCGAATCCTTGAAAGTTCACCGGCGGCCGAAGGTTGGGGGCGAGCTTGAGGGCGACGCTGCAGGGCTTCCGGAGGGCCGTGGATCGGTGGGGAGGAAGAGGGGGTCGGGGCGGAGCTCCCTGGGGCGTCGGTGAGGCGTGGGGTGGCCGGTAGCCACGGTGGCTCTCGTCGGTGGCGGCGGCTCCGTTCGGGTTCGGGCGAGAGAGAGGGAGCAGAGGGGCGGGGCCTCGAGGAAGAGTGAGAGGGGTCCGAGGGGGTGGCGTGGCGCACCTAGCGACGTCCAGGAGCAAACGGCGAGCATGAGGTGGCCGGCGCGTGCGCGCGCGTGTCGGGCACACGCCCTCCTGCCTACTGGCAGGAGGTTGAAGACGGTGGCGACTGCGGTGGGCTGGGCCGCACAGTGCTGGAGCAACACAGGAGCTGGGCCGGCTCTGGTGGGCTGCACGGGTGAGGCCAGGTAAGTTTCTGTTCTTTTTATCTTTTTCTTCTGTTTTCTTTTATTTAATTCTTTTGCCACTATTTTGAATTAAAAATAATAATTCAAACAATGCCAAAGCTCCTCTGAATATTTTTATTTTGCTAGATGGACTTTTCCAAAAGCTCATAAAATAATTCAGGGATATTTGAAATTATATTCTAATTTTATGAATATAATTCAAATTCAAATAGCTAATGAATTAAATTCAAAGTCCCAAAAATAAATCCTTAAAAATGTTCAATATTTTGGTTGGGACCAGAACCCTTACCAAAAATTATCAAACATTTAAGAAGAGCATTTTGGAGCAATGAATGAGATTTCTAGGGTTTTTGCCCCTCTTTTATTTAAGTTTTTGAGGCTTCCAAAATTCCTCAGTTCAAGTTTCGAAAATATAGACATGATGCACACATGAAGCTAGCCTAGAGCACTACCAGCAGCTAGGGATGTGACAATCATCATGCTGGGTAATATTAAACCCAAGCAACTTTATAATCAACCCAAGATACATCAACTACTGCACTGTCCTGCCTAATAAAAACAGTCATGCCAGCATATAGTATATAAATCTGAATTTGTGTTTACAAGAAGAGTGCCCATTGCAATGTAAACCTGAGAACACAACTCACCTCAAGTGCAGGATATAGCAGACACCTACTTCTTCAGTCAAGTGCAGTAAAAGACCGTTTGCAGAACCTGTTTAGTCAGAGTTGAACATTAGAATCCATACTATGCTCTACTATGCTTGTAATTGGATTAGTTGGTGATCATTTACTAGAATCGTTATCAAATCTAAGGTTGGTGAACGCTCTTTCAAGATTCTTGGCAAGCTTTTATTGTTTTCCCGGTGATTCTGCAGACAACAGAAATTTGTCATCTGTTATTTGGATTCTGTAGTTTTTGGGTGTTTTCTGAACAAACAAACTTTTTCTTTCATTGCTAAGAGAACTAAGGAACCAATTTCATGTTGCTCAAAATTAGAAAGAAAATTAAATTCAGATCAATGTGGTCAATTAAGCTGATGTTCATGAACACCTAAAGCATGAGCAACAAATAACTACAGTACGAACGGGTCACAAAATTTGCATGAAGTAGTCAGTTAGCAACATGAGGATGTAGACATTAATCTGACATATGTATCTTGTGACCAAACAAGGACCCAAATTTGAAACTGAAACTGACAAGGAGAGGCAACTACTTCGTGTGACCTACTGCGCTCCTGTTCTATGGCTTCGAAACTCAAATTTCCGATGCTTAAGAATCGATATAACATCTATATAATTCCAACTAAAAGATTGGTAGGTGATGACAGATGAGGAAGGAAAATGAGTGTCACGGATGAAAATGTAGAGGGCTTAACGTTACAAAGCACCGGTTAGTTTTGGTGATGTGCTGAGTTGCAGATGAAAATGTAGAGAGGGTTTAACGGTTCAGAGCACCAATTAGTTTCAGTGCTGTTTCTTGTCTATCAGAAACATGCAGACTATCAGTATCAGCACAGCCATCGAGCAATGCCCGGAAGTGGAAACACTGGAACAAATGCAAACTATCATCACAAGTTAATGTTGGAACCTGTTTAGATTTGCACTTTAGTCCTCTGTTTTTGCTAACTGCTACACATACCCCTAAGTGAACCACCACAACATCTAAAAGCTAACAATTGTTTTTGCTTATATAATCAGACTTTTTGTGCTAAAAAACCATAGAACAACTGCTCCAAATTTCTAAATAAACTACCATTTCATTTTATTCAATAATGAACTGTACTCTTTATGGGTTTTTTAGTTAAATGCAGAAAATCCAAAGTTAATTCCGCCGAGCTTTTCTATGTTTTTTATACATAACTTCTAAAACCCTAGGAGTTAACTTCTCGGCGAGCTTTCAAGAAACAAAGAAGGACAATATTTCTCCTGGCTTTTACAAGCCATATCTGGCAGAAGTGACTATGCTTGACATCACCTCCCAGCTCAAGGTTGTGCAGGTGCAACCTTGGTTGGTTTAATAAGTAAAATATTGAAATGTCATCAGTTTCTTAACATAAATTATGTGTTGTCACAGTGATTAAAAACAAGAATGACAAGTTAGTTTGATTTATTGGTTTTGAACCTAAGGAAGACCAACATCCATATTAATCTACAGACAAGAAAAAGACACTAGTTTGCTGGAGATGACAAATTTTGGGTTCAATTGGTTGACCACATTTTACTTGTGTAAAAGAAAAAAATCACCATTTGGCATGTAGGCATATAGTCTACGAATCCAGTGATTTGTAGGAAGAATAGCAAGTGAAAGAAGATTGATTACATTTTAAAATCATAATCAGAAGAAAAAGAATGGGGAAAGGGGAAGACAGACCTGACGGGATCTGGCGAGGGTGCGCCGAAGTTGATGCGGGCGGCGAGGGCGAGGAAGGCGCGGGCCTCGGCGTCGGTGCGGTACAGCGAGCCGTTGAGGGGCCAGAGCTCGAGGGTCGAGATGAAGGGCCGGCCGGTGGTGGCGTTGGAGAGGCATACGGAGACGATGGAGGACTGGGCCAGCACGACGGCCTCCCTTGTGACGAGGCGGGCGCCGTTGTAGACGATGACGGGGGACCAGCGGGTGGCGCCAAGGTAGAGGTCGAACTCCGGGAAGGCGTCGTCGCCGTCGAATCCGGCGTAGAGGAAGGTGGCGCGGACGAGGTAGCGCGCGCGGGTGGCGACGGGGAGCGCGTAGCAGTGCTTGGCGCCGCCGGACGGGAAGGCGCCGAGGCGTCGAGGTGGCGTCGGGGCGGCGTCGAGGCGGCGGGGCAGCGGCGTCGGGAGAGGAGAGGGGAAGGGGATCGAGGGCGAGGGCGAGGGAGAGAGAGGGGATAGGTTTGGGCCGGGGAGGAAATATGGATGGGGGCGGCACAATACTAATGGCGCACCTCACCCTCGGTGCGCCATAAGTACATCCATACTAATGGCGCACCTCGGAGGTGCGCCATAAGTACATCCATACTAATGGCGCACCTCACCCTGGTGCGCCATTAGTATTTTTGTGATTTCTGCTCGAGCCAACAGGTTATCTTCCACCTGACCTGATCCACATCAAGTTCCCTCTACTAGCTCGACTGGTCAGCAGCCAGTTCTCACACCAGGAGGTCCTGGGTTTGATTCCCAGGCTCCACAATTTTTTTATGCATTTAAAATGTTGTTTGATACTTATTTGTGTTTAAAGATGTTCAAACTTGTTTAAATCATAACAGTAATATTTTTTTATAAGACAGTAATAATTTTTTTTAAATATCATCAAACAGTAATGCCGGTGGAGCGGGGGAGGGTGCGGGGGGTGCGGGGGGTCGGCGGCAGCGGTTGAGTAGGGGAGGGGTGCGGGGGGTCGGCGGCGGCGGTTGAGTAGGGGAATTGAGGGTGCGGGGGGTCGGCGGCGGCGGCCGGTGGACCGGGGGGGTGCTCGGCGGCGAAGGGGACCAGATCTGGCGAGGTGGGATAGCGATCGAGATGGAGGGGGATCGAGATCGAGTGTCCATGAAATTTAAAAATATTCATGATAGTTCAAAAAGTGCCCATCAAATACAATCGAGAAATGAAGGCTACGATTTAAATACAATCGATCTTAGCTAGCTATCTGTTCACAATCTTCTTGCCCTTCTTTTTCGCAAATGGAGTTCTTCTGTGGAACGGACGTCCTTTAGGTAGGGTGGTCCTGCTTCTTCTTGTGGTGTATGCTGCTACTTCATCATCGTCGTCATGTTCGATCCTCGGGTCGCCGTACTTGTCGAAGTCTTGCTCATTGGCTACTCCATCCATTCCGATGATCTTCCTTTTGCCTCTCCTCACGACAACACGACTGGGCTTTGACGGGTCGGTAATGAAGAAGCATTGGTCAACTTGAGAAGCCAGTACCCATGGCTCATTTTTCGCGGTGACGTTTGCGCCCGCGGTCTTGGATTTGGCTTCGGGTATAACCATGGTGGTGAAATACCGGTCATCTTTTAGGACGCTCTTCGCCCATCTGACACGGAACATCGAGACCTTCTCTCCAGCGTAGCTCAGCTCCCAGATCTCCTCGATCCTTCCGTAGTATCTGTCCTTGTCATTACCGGTGTAGGATTCCATCGTTACCCCGGAGTTCTGATAACCATTGCTCTTCATGTCTTTGGCCTCGGCACTACTAGAAAAACCCCTACTAATGGCGCACCTAATTTGGCCATTAATGGCGCATCAGTGGTGCGCCATTACTAGCACGCCATTAGTAATTTTTACTAATGGCGCACCACTGGTGCGCCATTAGTATAGGCCAGGGTGCGCCATTAGTATGCCTCCCAGGGGCCATGTATACCCAGGTGCTTTGGCATACTAATGGCGCACTACAATGGGATGCGCCATTAGTGACCGCGGCATACTAATGGCGCACTGTCCAGTGATGCGCCATTAGTATGCTTTGTCATACTAATGGCGCACTGTCATGTGATGCGCCATTAGTATGAATATTAGGTTTTTTTTATTTTTTATTTTCTGTTTTTTGCACAGGTTACAAAATGTATAATTTGACAAAATATAGACAGCACACATTACTAGTTTAAACTAATGGCGCACTCTGTCATGCACTGTCCGATCGCGACGTCCAACCAAAACCAATCACTCTCACATTCACGGACACAACAGTGACTGCCACCGCTAGGCTGTACTTGAAAAAATCGGATGATCAACATGTGGATTTTCACCCAGACAGATAATTTTAACCCACTGCATCCATCAGAGGACATGGCCAAATTCTGAATTCCTCCACAGGCCTTGACACAGGCCAGCGAGGTCCAGTTCTGAATTTCATGATGTTCTGAATAGAGCTACAGCTTGTATATCATCAGTCAAGCGCATAATCGACACGCCAACAGATTTCTCAGTTGCTAAAACAAGAGGAATTTCCCGCTAAACAACAATAGATATGCGCCGCTTCCAGTGCGGGAGAGGGGATCGGATCCGCGCTAGCCAGCCAGTCAATCATCCCCTGCCGTGCAATCTCTAAAATGGTGCTGGCTTCGGCGGCAGATGGACAGAAGGAGGTCGTGTGGGAATTGAATGGTGCTGATGACGATCAGCACTTGCCGTAATAACTTACAAGCTCGATTTCGTCGAGTCACCGGATGTAGCTCCTAACAAATGATGTCGCTCCAATGCTACTTAAGCTGTCAGAACTCTGTATATAATAGGAAAAAGGAAAGCAGTTAGAGGAACGCCGCCTGAAGTGGAGTTATATAGACAGGAAAACCATATTTTCAGACATCAAGCAAGTACCTGGGACTTGGGAGACGGAAACACGTTCCAAAACCGGAGCGTCTCGTCACCAGCACCAGTAACAATTGTCTGTTGATGTCGATATTGACAAGAAAAAAGAACAGTGAGAACAAATTACACTAGACACCTCTAACAGAAGAACAGAACTAAAACAAAATGTCAGGTCCATAGCATATATAGGGATCAAAGAGGGAGTATTTCACCTGTCCATCAGGGGAGATGGCTAAATATAATACTCTGAATGTATGTCCTGTCAACGTGGCAAGCTATACAAATAGAGAGAATGGACACAATTAATAACAAACGAGAGACATTATGGTATAAATGAGCTACAGTGTAAGCTTGTGGCATACCTTTGACATCGTTGGATACCGCCACACTATTATCTGATTCTGGGAGTATCCGTGTGTGCTAACAAGCTCATTCACATTCTTTGACCACACAAGATTACAGACCTGTTAAGACATTTAGCATAATCAGTACATGTGAAGAGCAGCATGTTTTTAAATCTACCCCTTCCACAATTCTACATAAGCAATCCCATGCCTTCAGAACACATGATATCTGTGCAGGTCTCTAACATGACAACTACAAGAATCAATTTTATCTACAGCTACAAAAACATAGCAATTAAAATGTCCATAGACTGTTTCCAAAAGGAATCCATGATGCCATTTTGATATAAATTTGGTGCTTTCTAGAAGGATGGGACTATAAGGACTTCGGTTGCATTATATTAGAGCTGTATATGTGATACAAAACTTCAGTTTTTGTACAACAGAGCTCAGCCAGTCTTGATCTTTTCTGATTTTTGCAGGAAAACTAGTGAATTGGTATGACTGAAGTATTCAGTCAGTAACGGTGCTAAAAGGTTCTGAGAGTTATCCGGCTTAAGAGTAGATATGATTATACTTGAAATTTGGAAGTGCAAATAAGAAATCAATTTAATTCAAAAACACAAACAAGGGCTGCATGTAGCTGATAGATAAACTAGATAGCTAGATTATTACCTGACTCCCTGTATCCATGGAACTCAAGTGTGTATTTGTGGTCGTATTCCAAAATCTTATGCACCTATCTGCAGTTCCACCACCAGATGCAAGAAGGCCGTGTAGATCATGATGAAGGATGTTCTTGTCACGACTGCCAGAAGAAAGCAATGAAGAGTTCCATGCAAGAGCACCTACTCGCATGCGATGGCTTTCCATGGTTCTCATTCTTTTACAGCATGTTGCATCCCATATCTAAATAAGATAACATCGAAGATGATAATCATGAATTCAGAATTTAGACACCCTTGGAATGTCAAATTGTTATACCAATACCAAACATCAACAGGATTACTAAGTTTTACCAACCGAAATACTATGGGCTAAAAGTACACATCGATAAAGATGATGTTTACATTAGTTCAGGTTATTTACAAAACTTTATCGTTTCCCTCATCCATTGGTGGTATGTGCGCAGAACTGACTTGACGCATAGGTCATGATTTTTTTAGAAGAAATGGGTATATGTCACATCCCTAGCTTCAGGCATTGCTCTAGGTTAGCTTCATGTGTGCATCATGTCTATATTTTTGAAACTTGAACTGAGGAATATGGGAAGCCTCAAAACCCTAAATAAAAGAGGGGCAAGAAACCCTAGAAATCTTATTCATTGCTCCAAAAGGCTCTTCTTAAATATTTGATAATTTTTGGTAAGGGTTCTGGTCCCAACCAAAATATTGAACATTTTTAAGGATTTATTTTTTTGGACTTTGAATTTAAATCATTAGCTATTTGAATTTGAATTATATTCATATAATTAGAATATAATTTCAAATATCCCTGAAATATTTTATAAGCTTTTAGAAAAGTCCATCTAGCAATATAAAATATTCAGTGGAGTTTTTGGCATTGTTTGAATCATTTTTAAATTCAAAACAGTGGCAAAAGAATTAAATAAAAACAAAACAGAACAGAAAAATATAACACAGAATTTACCTGGACCTTACCTGGCAACCCACCCACGCGGCCCGCTACTGTGCAGCCCAGCAGAAGCCGGCCCAGCCCACCACTGCAGCCCTCCGTCGTCTTCCTCCCCTCGCCCCGAAGCTGCTGCGTGCTCGCACGCGCACGACCGCGCGGCCACCTCGTGCTTGCCGACGAGCTTCTGGCCGCGTGGACGACCTCCGCAGGCCGTCCCGATCCCCCTGACCCCCCTCACTCTCCCGTGCACTTCTTCCCTCTCTCCCTGCTTCGCCTTCCTCGCCCCTCTCCCGAAGCAGAGCGCAGCCGTCGACGCCGTTCGCCGTAGCTGCAGCCACCGCCCTTCCCCCGCTCCCCC
>NC_041393.1:627256222-627258649 GCF_002162155.2 Triticum dicoccoides | reverse complement strand
GTTGATCCCTCGAGCATACACCATTATATCTTTTGGGTCTGACCAATGCTAACACTTGTTCTCTTAACTATGGAATTCCTTTTAAAGGGAAACCCGGAAGAATTGTTGTTGAGCCCATTGACAACATCCTTATCTCCTCCATGATTTTGTTGAACATTAAGCTAGTGTTGGAAACTTTTGAAAGCATTTCTTCATGCTAACTCATGAAGTATTTGTTTGATGAAAGGAGTGACTTCCTCTTATACACGTGCATTTGGTGAAAGTTGCCGCCGTGGATTTGAGAAAGTTAGTTTTGCTTCCTCTGGAATCATCCCAAGTCAGTCATGCATACGTGCGAAGTATTCTGTGGTCTGGAGACTTGCAACCTTCATTCCATATGTGTTCCGAGCACACCAAGCCACTGATTGAGTTGTTCAAAGATAGAGGAGTCTGTCCAAGGTGAACTCTTTGGACTTCCACGCGTGGAGACGTCGATGTCATTAATGATGGTTCCCCACCTGAACTCGGTAGTGTTTTATTATAAGACTACCACGTGGTCATGCTTGTCTGGGACAACGTGTTCACATGTTTGTAGCAGAACCAGCTCATGTTTTGGAGCTTGCTATCGTAGTTCATCTCCCGAGAATCCCGCAACGTCATCTCGTCGATTTGTGTTGCAAACTTTCATTTTTCTTCCTAAGACTCGATGAGCCTGGAATATCCTAACACCAACCAGAGCTGAATCTCAGGCAGATATGATGGTTGGAACATTTCCCTAAGAACTATAATATTGGTCTCTCGATAACCGGTAAGGTGGATGTCATGGCCAACACACCTATCCGGTAGACCTATTATTTTAGTATCTTGTTTGAGGAAGTTGGCCACCCCCCCCATAGGGATTTCGTAGGATTTACTCCCTAGTTGCCCCTATGGATTTTTGTGTTCCCGAAGTCCGACCTTTTACTTGATGTTCTAGATACCAGACCATTTCTATGAATGGGTTACACTAGCACATCAAGGAGAACATTAGAAGCGGAGTGCTAAATGTCTCTCGGTCGATCATCCAGATTTTGTTCCTTGGCTTCGCTAAGGTGTAATCTGAGAAGGTGTTATCCTCCTTTGCATCTGCATCGTCCATCGCTATTCATCATGGTAGTATGTTGTGTTGCCAGGATCCTTGACACGGATGTTGGTAAAACCTTGATGATTGTGGAAATGCTCAAGTTCTTGAGAGCACGCACAAGCACTACGTGTTATCATCATCTCTAACTGGGTTTGCTCTCAGTTTCCTCGGCAAATGCTATGACCTTTTCAAACAGTAAATTCACTCTCTTTGTTGGGTTCTTCCCCAGTTACCAGAATCATTCCCAGCATTTGCATTTTGTTCCCAGCTTGCACCGTCAATGTGCCATTCTACCATGGGTCTCTTCCATTTCCGGTGATAAGCAAAATTCATCCATTACGTTGTCTTTAACAAGGTAATCCACATCATCCAAGTCCAAGTATGCCATTCTACCGACCCCGCCAATCGATTGCTGTGATTTGCCTTAGGCTGATATAGAGAGTCTTAACGATCTCTATATCAAAGGTAATTCTTTTTGCCACTTAAGATAATAATCTACGAATCACCCCCCTCCAGGATGTTTCGTCGTGGTATCATGGCAACTCAACTCCTCACTACATGGACAATCGTTTACCACCTTTTTAAGTGTGGAATTGTTGTCCACCTAGTGAACCTTCGTCATCCGTTTCTTTCCACCCCTCTGGATGTGTATCCCGTGTCTCAACCCGAGAGATGGTTCTATGTCTCATTCCGTGAGTTAATCCTGAGTTGTTCGATCTTCGAGAAGATCGACCCTTCTAGAGTCTCCTTCTTCTCTCCAGGTCATGTTAGCAGGATTTCTCAGAGCAAGACATCAAGGCAATGATGGTGATCGAATCAACGCTTTGATAAAGTGCACCCTGGATCGTGAAGATTGTGCTAGTTTGCGTTCCCCTTTCACCCTACCCTACGCTTGAATCTCGAGACGAGATTCTTGTTTAGTGGGGGTGAGTTTTCACATCCCTAGCTTCAGGCATTGCTCTAGGTTAGCTTCATGTGTGCATCATGTCTATATTTTTGAAACTTGAACTGAGGAATATGGGAAGCCTCAAAACCCTAAATAAAAGAGGGGCAAGAAACCCTAGAAATCTTATTCATTGCTCCAAAAGGCTCTTCTTAAATGTTTGATAATTTTTGGTAAGGGTTCTGGTCCCAACCAAAATATTGAACATTTTTAAGGATTTATTTTTTTGGACTTTGAATTTAAATCATTAGCTATTTGAATTTGAATTATATTCATATAATTAGAATATAATTTCAAATATCCCTGAAATATTTTATAAGCTTTTGGAAAAGTCCATCTAGCAATATAAAATATTCAGTGGAGTTTTTGGCATTGTTTGAAT
>NC_041393.1:627240911-627254420 GCF_002162155.2 Triticum dicoccoides | reverse complement strand
AAACACATTCATTTTGCCATGTCATGATCATGCATCATATTGTGCATTGCATTGATTGTGTTCCCTTCTGTGTTGCCGGTATTTGTCCCCTCTCGATAGACGTGATACCGATGATGTGATCGTTGACACTGATGAAGACTCAATGTTATCTTCAGAAGTGCCAGGCAAGCAAAACCCCCTTGTTCATTCCGATACAATCCTACTCTCTCGCTCCTGCTCTCTTTTACTGCATTAGGACAACACCGATTCATCTGTTACTTGCTGCGGTAGCTGAACCCCTTTGTCTTTTGCATGACCTGTCATTGCCACAGTAAATAGATGAAACCCACTAGCATGAGTAGGAGTTGTTTGAGCCCTGATGTGCCTACTCATTCATGTTTGTTTGTCATGCCTGCTATTGCTTAGAGTTGAGTCAGGTCTGATTCATCGGGGATGAATCACAGGCGTGTGAACATGTCCTACTGTGTGTGAGCTAAGTGTGTGAACACGATTTGGTAAAGGTAGCGGTGAGAGGCCATGTAGGAGTACATGGTGGGTTGTCTCATTGCAGCCGTCCTCAGGAACTGAGTTCTGTGTTTGTGATCCATGATTCAGCTACTACCATGCATTGGGCCCTGAAATATGACCCCGCTCGACTTCTTATTCACCCTAGTCCTCTCTCCAAGAGTTGCAAGTAGTTTCTGGTGTTTGTAGCTTACTGGAGGCCATGGACAGCGCTGACCGTAGGGGTGGGCTGTGATGCGGTAGGTACGTGGCACGGTGTACCGGATGCCCGTTTGGTATCTCGGGAACCCTGTTCACATCGTTTGGGGCTGTGAGCGAAACTCCGGCCGGATCTCCTCATGGATGGAACCCGAATAGGCGATAAACCTGGACTAGAGACTTGAGTGTTTAGGTAGGTCGTGGTCTACACCCACGTCGGCTTTCGCTTGAAGTCTGCCGAGCACATGTCGTGTGCAGACGCTAAGTGGTGGAAACATGTATGAAGAAGTACACCCCTGCAGGGTTAACATCATCTATTCGAATAGCCGTGTCCGCGGAACAGGACTTCTGGGTTGCTTATATCAGTTCATAGACAAGTGAAAGTGGATACTCTAAAATACGCAAGATAAGCGTGAGTGCTATGGATGGCGTTCTCGTAGGGAGACGGGAGCGGATCCATAGTGGTGTATTGATATGGTGAATATGTGGACTCGTGTGCGCCACCTCAAAAGAGTTACTTGCAGTCGTAGTTCAGGATAGCCACCGAGTCAAAGCTGGCTTGCTGCAGTTAAACTCCACCATCCCCTTTGTTGATAATGATGCATGTGTAGATAGATCTGATGTAAGTCTTGCTGGGTACATTTGTACTCACGTTTGCCTATTTTATGTTTTGCAGAGAGACTTCAGTCTCACTAGTAGTTCCACGTGGACTTCGACGTTTAGCTTGATACCTCAGCTACGATCTTGTGCCCTCGGCAGGATCTGATAGATAGTCAGGCTTTTCAGCCTTTTTCATTTATAGATGTATGTACCCAGACATGATAGCTTCCGCTTGTGCTTTGACTTGTATGCTCTGAGTGTTGGGTCATGAGACCCCTGTTGTAATATCTCGCTCCTCGGAGCCTATTGAATAGACTACTTGAGTCGTAGAGTCATTTTGTGATGCCATGTTGTATTGCACATATCGAACATATTGTGTGTATGTTATTGAAATGCTTGGTATGTGTGGGATCTGACTATCTAGTTGTTTATCTTTAGTAGCCTCTCTTACCGGGAAATGTCTCCTAGTGTTTCCACCGAGCCATGGTAGCTTGCTACTGCTCCGGAACACTTAGGCTGGCCGGCATGTGTCCTTCTTCGTTCCTGTGTCTGTCCCTTCGGGGAAATGTCACGCGATGAATACCGGAGTCCTGTTAGCCCGCTACAGCCCGGTTCACCGGAGTCCTGCTAGCCCAGTGCTACAGCCTGGATTCACTCGCTGATGACCGACACGTTCGATGCTGGGTCATGGATGCCTGTCCCTGTAGGTCTGTGCCACTTTGGGTTTACAACTAGCCATGTCAGCCCGGGTTCCTTATCATATGGATGCTAGCGACACTGTCATATACGTGTGCCAAAAGGCGCAAACGGTCCCGGGCAAAGGTAATGCGACACCCGTGGGGATACCGTGCGTGAGGCCGCAAAGTGATATGAGGTGTTACATGCTAGATCGATGTGGCATTGAGTCGGGGTCCTGACAGTATAACCAGGAAGAAATAGTATCATCAACTAAGTAACCCCTGATGAAAGTACCACAATGCAAGGCCTGCTGGTGAGCTGTGGTAGTATTGCAAAATTCTGAAACTCTCACAATCTTACTTTGATGTCGTTTCCACAATGCAAGGCTTACTACTGTATTATTTTGTGTCTGAATTGAAGCTTTCGGCAAAAGTAAATTAAAGTGTCATCCTAAGCTTTGACAGATCCTGAACATGTCATTTGATCAATTTCAGATGGGAGCAAGATGAAAACCTGGACGGTGCCTTGGTTAGTCCCTACAGCCAGGTGGGTGCCACGCTGCGCCCAACTCACGGAACAAACAGTGTCGTCCGCCCCCAAATCGCAGAGCTTGGTGACCTGCGGAGTGATAAACTTGTTTATTAGGATCTCTCTCTTCAATTCTCAGAAAAGAAATCGTGCGAGGATGACATTGATACCTTGCTGCTGCATGCATTCCACAGGTAGACGCAATTCCCCAATCCGACTGAGAGGACATTGTGCGAAGACCAATCCATGAGGTTGAGGTAGAAGTCGTCCTGCAATGCGGGCGCATCCAGCACCTGGCAGAAGCAGCAGGCAGGAGAATCACATTCCCGTGAGATTCTCTCTTTGTACAGGAAAATCATGAGGAAAGATGGAACCTTTGGCGACGAAAGAAGAAGATAAAGAGGAATTCCCCACACCAAGAAAGCAAATCAAGAAGAAACCATGAAATCAGAAGTAATCGACCAACCTTGTAGGGCGACCTGGGGATCTTCCTGGGGCCGGAGCCCTTGGGGGTGAAGATGCCGGGGAAGAGCAGGTCCTGGTCGTCCCCGCCGGCGAAGAGCGCCCGCTTGGCCTTCCTCGGCACCTCGGCCTTGAAGCGGAATATGTTGCCGCCGGCGGGGGAGCCGACGGGGGAGGCCGCGGAGGAGGAGGAGGCCCCGGCGGAGGAGGCGAGGCGGTCGGGCGTGTCGGGCCCGAAGAGCGCCGCGCGGAGGAGCGCAGTAGGGTGAGGGGGGAGCGGCACATCCGGAGGCAGAGGAGGAGGGGCCCGGGGCGAGGTCGAAGAGCGCGATGTTGGATCCGGTGCGGCTGGGGATGAAGCGGTCGCTGTAGATGGCGCAGCGCGTGTGAGTGCGCCATTAGTACTTTTGCAAAAAAAGGAATAAAAAAATAACATTAGTGGCGCACTTTCTGGCTGGTGCGCCATTACTAGTTACAACTAGTAATGGCGCACTTACTATGGATGCGCCATTAGTATGTTTGGACGGGCGCACTAGATCAAAAAAAAATTTGATACTAATGGCGCACCGTGGACATGGTGCGCCATTAGTAGTTTCAACTCTAATGGCGCATCAGAAGGTGGTGCGCCATTAGTATATACTAATGGCGCACCACCTGTCTGGTGCGCCATTAGTGTCAATCCCATCTATAGCCCTTTTTCTAGTAGTGCGGTGTAGAATGTGTAGCCGTTGATATCGTACGCCTCATAGGTCATCAGGTTGTGCTCGGCGCCTTGTGACAAGGCGAATATGAGTTGTTCTTCCGCGGAAGAATCCTCATGTAAAGGGTACGACAGAAGCTTCTGCTTGAACCAACGCGTGAAACATGAGTTGTGCTCTTTGATTATATCTCCGTTCGTCCTCTGTTGGCCTCGGTCATTGTACGTCTTCTTAATAAAGGTTTTGTGCTCTACCACCCAAGGATCGACCACGTCTATGTGTTGTAGCGCGACTAGGTTTGCTCTTTCAAAGTCGGCGAGTCGACCCTCTAAGTCGACATGCATTTCGCGGCGACCCTCACGGTGACCCCATCCAGCGAGCCTGCCGAGGTGCCTGTTGACGGGCAGACCAACGGGGTTCTCGATGCCTAGATAATTCGTGCAGTAGGAGATGCACTCTTCGGTCAGAAAGCCCCTGGCTATACTTCCCTCTGGACGTGACATGTTGCGAACGTATCCTTTGATGACACCATTCATCCTTTCGAACGACATCATGCTGTGCAGGAACGTCGGCCCGAGTTGGATGATATCCTCCACTATATGGACCAGCAGATGCACCATAACGTTGAAGAATGCGGGCGGGAAGTACATCTCAAGCTCGCATAGTATCACCACGATCTCTTCCTGTAGCCTTCTGAGTTGCCTCACGCCAATCGACTTCCGAGAGATGACGTCGAAAAAGTTGCATAGGCCAAATAGCATTTCACGGACGTGCGCGTCCATGATCCCACGGATTGCAACTGGAAGTATCTGCGTCATCAGCACGTGACAGTCGTGAGACTTCATCCCACTGAACTTCTGCTTTGTTGGGTCTAGGTATCTGCTTATCTTCCCCGCGTAACCGCAAGGAAGTTTTACTCCTAGGAGGCAGGTGAAAAACTGCTTGATCTCCTCCTGACTTAGAGTGAAGCACGCGGGAGGGTAGTCATTTACGGTCTTCTTCGCCTTTTTGCCTTTGCAACGACTTACTGTGTCCTGCTTCGCCTCATCATCATCATCATCATCATCATCATCATTAGCGTGAAGCTCCTGCCTGATGCCCATTGATTTCAAGTGTGCCCTTGTTTTCGGCCCATCTTCGGTCCTCTCTGGCATGTTGAGCAGGGTACCAAGCAGACTCTCGCACATGTTCTTCGTGATATGCATGACATCAAGGCTGTGAGGCACACGGTAGATCTTCCAGTACGACAAGTCCCAGAAAACAGACCTCGTTTTCCAGACCTTCAGCAGTGGCTCTGGCGCCTTTTGCTTCTTTCCCGGCAGTGGGCAGTCTTTCCAATTTTTCAACAGCTTGTCTATTTCCTCGCCGCTCCTCGTACACGGGCGTTTTCAGGGTTCAGTTTCACCATCGAACAGATCCTTGTGTTTCCTCCACGGTTCATCGTCGCGAAGCCACCTTCGATGTCCCATGAACACGGCTTTCGAAGACCCGGGATCTCTATCTAGCTGGCGATACATTGTGTCATCCATGCACCTTACGCATCCAGAAAATCCGTGGACTACCTGCCCCGCGAGATATCCGTAACCGAGATAGTCGTGCACCGTCGTGAGCAGTGCGGCTCTCATAGGGAAATATTCTTTCTCTGCGGCGTCCCACGTATTGGCTGGCGTTTTCCACAGCGTATCAAGCTCCTCTTTCAGCAGCCCCAGATACAGATTGATGTCGTTCCCTGGTTGTTTCGGCCCTTCAATTAGCATACTCATGTGAATGTACTTCCTCTTCATGCACAACCAGGGGGGAAGGTTGTACATCCACACAAACACCGGCCAGGTGCTATGTGTCCTTCTCTGGTTGCCAAACGGATTGACTCCATCGGTGCTCGCGCCCAGCACGATGTTCCTTGGATCCTTCCCAAATTCTGGGTCTTCGAAGTTCAACGCTTGCCACTGGCTCGCATCCTTAGGGTGACTCAGCATCTTGTCTTTTTTATCTATCTCCGGATCATTTGCGTCATCTTCTCGCTTCTTCTCCTCCCTATCCGCGTGCCAACGCAGGAGCTTTGCTACCTTAGGGTCCGCGAAATACCGCTGCAGACGAGGAGTGATCGGAAAGTACCACACCACTTTTCGAGGAGCTTTCTTCCTCTTCTTGTATCGAGTGACGCCGCACAGCGGACATATGGTAGACTCCGCGTGCTCGTCCCGATAAATGATGCAATTGTTCATGCACACATGGTATTTCACGTGCGGTAAATCCGGAGGACAGACGATTTTCTTCGCCTCCTCGAAACTGGTCGGGCACTTGTTCCCCTTGGGAAGACGTTCGTGCCAGAATGACATGTTCTCGTTGAAGCATGCGTCGGTCATTTTGTGTTTTACCTTCATCTCCAGAGCCATGAGCGTTACTTTCAGGCGGGTATCCTCGGGCCTGCATCCTTCATACAATGGAGTAACCGCGTCTAACTCAAGTTGATCCATCTTGGCTTTCTCTCGGGCGGCAGCTCTTGCGCCATCCGTCTGCTTGAGAAGCAGCTCTTGAATATGAGGGTCCTGCACCCAGCCCATCGATGGTCCAGCGTCGTCTGCTCCACCGGCATCATCATCTTCATGATCATGCATGTCGTCTGCTCCGGCATCTTCCTCATCATCATGTCCTGCATCTTCTACATGATGATTGTGTACAACATCACCGTCATGATCATCTCTTGGGGATTCTTCGTCTTCTCGCCCGCCCAAGCCGCGGTGGTTGTCTTGCTGCCCTTCCTCATTTCTTGCCCGGCCCCCATGGACGACTTTGTAGACATCTTCATCACCTTGCCACCGATAGCCATCCATGAAACCACGCAAGAGCAGGTGGTCCCGCACCTGCCCGGAATCCGGGTCCGCAATAAGGCTCTTCAGCTTGCATCTTCGACACGGGCATCTTATCTCCGTCTCGTTCTTTTGAAGCATCTCGGCCTTCGCGGACCTCAAAAATCTATTCACGATGCCTTCGGTCATCGTGCGGACCATGGTTGCCTGCGGGGTAGAGCAAAACGATATTTTAGAACCAAGAAAAAATTTGGCATGACTTTCCCTAAAAATAGGACCAAAAAGAATGCTTAATGCCAAAATTCTTGCCGAAACGGAAATGAACCAACATTCCGGCAAAATATTGGCAACTATCGCATTTCAAATACCGGTACACCTCCAAACACAAACACATATGCAACACCACAAACATATGCAACACCACGAACATACATAGATCTAGCTAGGCCATAAAAAGTGCATGTGCACATTGTTGTAGGGAGAACAACATAAATATAGCTTCCCCCCTTACTTACCTATCAAAACAAGGTAATTTAACCACTTAATTTGAATGAATCTATGGTGGAAATGAGGTGAAAAAGAGGAGGCACCCGAGACAAGGAGGAGGTGGAGAGAATGAAGTGGGGAGAAAGTGAGTGTGGGTAGGAGAGGCTTTCCAAAATATCTTGTTGCTGCCCACTTACTAATGGCGCACCAACTCTAAATGCGCCATTAGTAATCCAGGTTACTAATGGCGCACCTTCTGGTGGTGCGCCATTAGTAGTTTTGCAAAAAAAACATACTAATGGCGCACTGTTCCACAGTGCGCCATTACTAGTTTAAACTAGTAATGGCGCACTGTGGAACAATGCGCCATTAGTAGTTTTGCAAAAAAAGGAATAAAAAATATAATAAAAAAACAACATTAGTGGCACACTTTCCGACAGGTGCGCCATTACTAGTTACAACTAGTAATGGCGCACTGATTCCGGATGCGCCATTAGTATGTTTGGAAAGGCGCACTAGTTCAAATTTTTTTTGATACTAATGGCGCACCTTGGGCCAGGTGCGCCATTAGTAGTTTCAACTCTAATGGCGTATCAGAAGGTGGTGCACCATTAGTATATACTAATGGCGCACCGCTTGTCTGGTGCGCCATTAGTGTCAATCCCATCTATAGCCCTTTTTCTAGTAGTGAACACACGAAGATGGGAGTACTCGGGTTTGATATGAAGTAGACGTTCAGTGGGTGTCTCAAAATTAATGACACGACTAGGTAAATATTGATGAGGTGCACCGCGGTGAGGAACGCCTCATCCCAGAATTTGAGCGGCATGGATGCTCCGGCAAGGAGGGAAAGACCAACGTCAACAATGTGTCTATGCTTGCGCTCGCTGAACCATTTTGTTGGTGAGCGTGAGGGCAAGAAACATGATGAGAAATCCCTATCCGTTGGAAAAAGGAGTTAAGTTTCTCGTATTCCCCTCCCCAATCTGATTGCATGGCAAGTATTTTGCAATCAGTTTGCCGTTCGACAAGAGCTTGAAAGTTGAGAAAGGCTTGGAAAACATCGGAGCATTTCTTAAGGAGGTATATCCAGGTATACTTGCTAAAGTCATCGATGAAACTCACGTAATAGGTGTGCCGACCAACAGAGGAAGGGGCCGGTCCCCATACATTAGAAAACACAAGCTGCAAGGGTTTTATTGAAACACTATTGGAAATAGGATATGGCAACTGGTGGCTTTTTGCTCTTTGGCAAGAGTCACAAATAGTTTCATGATCATGCTCGTCAACAAATGCGAGCTTATTTTTGCTAAGAATTTGATAAACAACGGAAAAAGATGGGTGGCCTAAACGATTATGCCATCGTTCTGAGGACACCTTGAAAGCTCCATATGCTTGCTTATTGAACTTGGAAATTGTGGGGATCAACGGATAGAGACCTTGCACACATCTACCGCGATAAAGCACCCTCCTCGTGACCTGATCCTTGATCAAAAAGAAGAAGGGATGAAACTCTATGAAGACACCATTGTCAAGAGTAATACGATGAACTGACAGAAGATTTTTTGATGCATTAGGGATATGCAGAACATCATCTACACGAATATCACGATGTGGGGTTTGAATAATAGACTTGCCAACATGACTTATCATCATACCTGGACCGTTTTCAGCAGTGTGGACTTGATCTTGGCCTTGGTACTTCTCGTGCATGGTCATCTTCTCAAGCTCAGAGGTAATATTCTCATTTGAGCCAGAGTCAAGATACCAGTTGGAGTCAACTCCGTATGAGGCATCTGCAACAGCTGCAACACGCCTCCTTCTGGAATTGTCCTCTGCATAGCGCCACTTGCATTCTTTCGCAATATGGTTAGTTTTCTTACATATTTGGCATTTGTTTTCATACTCCTTGTACCCCATGAAGCGAGCGCCTTGATTGTTGTTGTAGTAGTGGCGAGGGGGGCCGTTGTTGTTGTAGTAGCCCCCGCCACCGCCGCCACGATGGCCACCGCCTTGGCCACCGCTGTTGCCGTGGTTGTTGTAGCCGCTGCCACCACCATGGTTGTAGGCGCCGCCACCAGCGCCAGGATAGACGCTGCTAGGGTTTTGGCCACCACCGCCAGGATAGCCCCCGCCACGGCCGCCGTTCTTCTGGTTTCGATAGCCGCCTTTGCCACCGCTCGAGCGACCTCTGGAGGCTGCGTTGGCCGATGACTTGAAGCCACCGGCGCCGTTGAACATATCAACGCACTGATCGAAGTTGGCTACCATAGAGAAGAGCGCATCGACGGTGATGGGCTCGGTGAGGACGTCGAGTGCAGAGATGATCGGTTGATATTCCATGTCAAGCCCGGCGATGATGAAGGAGATGAGCTCTCCCTCCCCGAGCGGCTTGCCCGCCGCCGCAAGCTCGTCAGAGAGGGCACGCATCTGCCCGAAGTAGGTGGAGGCGGATTGAGATCGTTTCTGGGCGTTGGTGAGGGCAGATCTGATGTTGTTCACGTGAGACAAGGAAACTACAGAGAACATATTTGCTAATGCCATCCAGATCGCATGAGATGATTCAAGCGAAGCCACTTGAACCAGCACCTCCTTGGACAGATTATGAAGGAGATATGCCATGATTTGCTGATCTTGAACTAACCAGGGATTATGGGCAGGATTGGGAACTACCTGCTCCTTACCATCTTTGTCTTTGCTAGTGATTGTCTTGGGAGGCTCCTCTATGGTTTGATCTATGTAGCCAAACAAGCCAGCGCCTAGTATCTGGGATCACGCCTGGGCTCGCCAGAGAACGTAGTTCGTCCGGCTGAGAGGTTCTGATGTGTTGTAGTTGAGGCCAGAGGAGGTGATTGCGGTGGAGGAGGACATGGTTGCGACGTGATGGATTGAAGATGGAGAGGATGGAAAAAGATGAGCTAGATGCTATGGAAGAGGCCTGGTCTGTATACCATGTGGAATTTGTAGAAGCGTCTCAACTCCCGTAACATGGGAGCCCGCGTGGTATATATTGATTGAGGCGAGGCCGGCTCTCGCAGAGGCATACAAGATTAGGTCGTTCAACAACCAGAGAGATACATGGAGAGATAGAGGAGAATATAAAGATAAAAGATAACCATGCTAACAACTAGAGAATATATCTCCTAACTACTCCAAAGCCTTGGCCACCAAGCAATGCCGTGACACATGTATGTTGCCGTGACATATGTATGTTTAACAAACATGACAAGAGTAAAGAAACGTGAGTATTAAAGCATCATGTTATTATGAATGCTTCGGATTAGCTGACTTTAGAAGCTAAGTCAGCAAAGCTACAGTATTGCTCACTTTGCTCAAACAGTACTATGTTGTGATGGGTTCAGATTAGAGCATCTCCAGCCGTTGCCCCCCCCCCCAGGAGGCATAAAAATCGCCGCCCGGGGGCGAGACGGCGGCTCTGGGGGCGGTTGGGCACCCAGCCGTCGCCCCCAGGCGCCGATTTTGGCCCACTTTCTTCAAAAACGGCCCGATATCTGCATGAATCGGCCCATATTCGGCGCGGTTCGGCGTGTTTTGGTGTGAATTTTTCCATAAATAATTCAACAAATATAAATCAAATAGTTCATCACATAGTTCGACATGTTTCGGCGTGTTTTTGCCTTCATAGTTCATCACAAAAAATCAATAGAAATCAAATAGTTCAACAAATATTTCAATACAAATTATATAGTTCAAAAAACAAAAACTCATATTTCATCACACGTCATTCCCGGCGTCGCCCTTAAGCCTCCATAGGTGCTCTACCAGACCGTGTTGCAGTTCTTGATGCACCTGTGGGTCTCGGATCTCCTGATGCATATTGAGGTAGGCAGTCCAGGTTGCTGGTAGCTGGTGATCAACTTGGGCAAGAGGACCCTGCCTGTAATATGGTTCTATGTCAAACACTGGCTCTTCCTGCTTGCTCTCAACGATCATGTTGTGTAAGATGACACAACAAGTAATGATCTCCCACATTTGATCTTTCAACCAGGTCTGAGCAGGGTACCGGACAACAGCAAATCGAGATTGGAGCACACCAAATGCCCGCTCGACATCCTTCCTGCAAGCCTCCTGAACCTTCACAAAGAAGGCATTCTTGCCTCCTGGGACATGGTTTGAGATAGTCTTCACAAATGTCGACCATCTCGGATATATGCCATCAGCTAGGTAGTACCCCTTGTTGTAGTGCCGCCCATTGACCTCGAAATTCACCGGAGGAGAATGACCTTCAACAAGCTTGGCAAAGACAGGGGAGCACTGCAGGACGTTGATGTCATTGTGAGTTCCTGGCATCCCAAAAAAAGAGTGCCAAATCCAGAGGTCCTGTGTGGACACTGTCTCAAGTACCACACTTCAACCGCCTTTGGCACCTTTGTACAACCCCTGCCAAGCAAATGGACAGTTCTTCCATTTTCAATGCATACAGTCGATGCTTTCAAGCATCCCAGGAAATCCTCTTGTTGGATTCTGTGCTAGGATCCGAGCAGTATCTTCCGCATTGGGTGTTCGCAAGTATTGCGGTCCAAACACTGCCACCACTGTCCTATAGAACTTGTAGAAACACTCAATGGTGGTGGACTCGGCCATGCGCCCATAGTCGTTGAGTGAATCACCGGGAGCTTCGTATGCAAGCATCCTCATAGCTGTCATACACTTCTGGATTGAGGTGAATCCAAGTGTGCCGGTGCAATCTTTCTTGCACTTGAAGTAGCTGTCGAACTCCCGGATGGAATTCACAATCCCGAGGAAAAGCTTTCGGCTCATCCGATAACGGCGCCGAAATGTTTTCTCGCTGTGCAATGGAGTCTCGACGAAGTAGTCGGAGTAGAGCATGAAGTAGCCTTCCAGACGATGCCGGTTCTTTGCTTTCACCCGCCCCGGCGCCGAGCCACCTCAACGCGGATTTTCACTGCTAGCGAGCAGGCCGGCGAGGGCGGCGAGCACCATGAGATGCTCCTTCTCCTAGATGTCGGCTTCGGCTTCCTCCTCCAGCAACGCCGAGAGCACCTCGTCGTCCGAGTCCATCGCCGGGCCGGGCAAATCACCAAACACCTTGCGGGCGAGGTGGGCGCACACCCGCCGGTGTACAGCCCCTGCGCGGCAGGCCCGCCAGAAAAGTTGTCCAAACGGCGGTGGAGAGGCTGCCTCGGCAAAACCTCTTTTCTTTTCCGGCGGGGAATGGTCTATCTAGCTGTGGTGGGAGGTTGATGGTGCCGGGATCGGCAGGGTGGCGGCCAAGCGCGGGGGGTCGGAGGCGAATCTGAACGGTCGGCTTGACTTTTCGCCTGGCAGTGTGGCCCCATGTGTGCTTTTCCCTTGCGCCAGAGCCCCCTTGCGCCCCCCAGTACGCCGGGTTCGGTCTGCGATCGCCGGGCCAAAAAACGGGCCGAGCCGGCGGAATTCACGTCTTGGGGGTGCGACTGGGGCGTTCTTTTGGCGCCGGCGCGGAAAAATCGTCCAGGGAGGGCCTGTTGGGGGTGCGGCTAGAGATGCTCTTAGATGTTACAAGATGCTCTATAGCACTATGCTGCAGGACAAAATAGCACAACAAGTACTTCATGTACAGTAAAATTGATGTGGGTTGTTCACTATTAATCTGCTGACCCTAGTGACAAAGTCCGGCTACTCTAGCCATGACTTTGCACTCCAAATCCAGCCAATCTAAACCATATTATGAATAAATGAGAAGTCTCCATGTCTCTTCGCACAATGGCTAATTATGGACCCTCTCGCGTCCCGATACCTCTCTTGCCTAGGGTAAGGAACTAACATCAGAACGAATACACAATTTTCGTGGACTGGCAATCCTAAACCTTTATTGATTCCTCATCTTTCTTACGATGGGAAGTGAGGCTTAATTATATAGGATGGACTAGCATAGAGATTGAGCATGATTATAAGGATAGTTCTGCCTCAATTTAATTTTTGAAAACACAAAAATGATGGGTAAATAGAGAATGAGAGTTTGGCACCCCACGAGGGAAGGAGTAAATAGAGAAGCATCCACACTTTTAAGTAAACATAACTTATCACTCTTCTCACGAAACCAAATGTTTGTGTATATATATTCTCGTGGAGTTCGGTCTCGGACCATGCCTTTGGGTGCTTCTCAACCTGATATCACATCAGCTTGAAGATATTGCATACGAAATAATAAGCCATGGCCTCTTGCGCCACACATGTAGGAGACAATTTTTAAAGTGGCAATATATTAATTAATTAAGCAATGCCACCATAAGTAAACTTGTCCTTCATAAGAACATGATTTAAAAGTGCAAAGAATGCACACAATCAATGTGCTAACAAACATAGCATCTAAAAAATAAAACAACACACGAGAAGTGCAAATCCCCATAGTCATCATCTTCAACCGATGTACTCCCTAGCGTATCGTTGCTTCGTGGCGACAATACAATTTCATAATCGGCAGGAAAAAGGAATGAAACCGGGAACATATTGCGAAGCAAGTTGCTGAATCTCGACAACCCGGAAATCCCTAATACAATCTCATAACCTGAAAGAAGTTA